>NW_006408703.1:2080010-2091923 GCF_000296735.1 Chrysochloris asiatica
GTATTCCTTCCATCTTCTCTTGATGCTTTCTGCATCATTCAATAATTTGCCCAGAGAATCTTTCAATAACGAAAGTTGAGGCTTGAATTCTTTCTTCAGTTCCCCTAGCTTGAGAAATGCTGAGCATGTTGTTCCTTTTTGGTTTTCTGAATCCAGATCTTTGCACATTTTGTAGTAATATTTGGCTTTATCTTCTCGAGCTGATCTCTGAAGAGATGAGCAGCTTTAAAGCTCTTGTACTTTCTCATTTTTCAATTTTCTTTAGCTACTCTATGCTGGAGAGCAAGTTTCAGTATCTCTTCTGACATCCACTTTGACCTTTTCCTTTTTTTCTTGTCTTCTTAGTGACTTTTTGCTTTCTTCATGTATGATGTTCTTGATCATGTTCCACCTTTATGATGTTCATGGAAGCAGCAGCCAAGAAATCAAATAACATATTGCATTAGGGAAATCTGCTGCACAAGACCTTTTTAAAGTGTTGAAATGCAAAGATGTCAGCTTGAAGACTAAGGTGTGCCTGACACAAACCATGGTATTTTCAATAACCTCATATGCAAGCGAAAGCTGGACAGTGAATAAAGAAGACCACAGAAGAATTGATGCTTTTGAATTATGGTGTTGGAGGAGAATATTGAAAGTGCCATGGGCTGCCAAAAGAACCAACAGATCTGTGTTGGCAGAAGTGCAGCCAAAGTGCTCCTTGGAGGCCAAGATGGCCAAACTTCATCTCTCGTACTTCAGACGTATTGTCAGGAGGGACCAGTCACTGGAGAAGGATATCATGTTTAGTAAGGTGGAGGGTCAGAGAAAAAAGAGGAAGACCCCCAACGAGATGGATTGGCCAAGTGGCAGCACCGATGGACTCAAGCGTGGCAACAGTAGTAAGGTTGGCTCAGGATCAGGCAGTGTTTTGTTCAGCTGTGCATAAGGTCTCTATGAGTCAGTACCGACTTGATGGCACCTAATAATGATAACAACAATGTGTAGATAAAACATTTTTTGTTTTTTGATTATTGAAAAATAAGATGTAAAAGGAAGCCAAAAATAGGAAACAGGATAATTGTTGTATGTGGGGTGTAGGGGTGGGAATGTAGTTGAGTTTAAGCAAAATGTATGATTGGTTGAGCATAAAGCTAATGATGCTGTCTGTTAACTTTCACTGAATTCACAATAAAATGTTAAAATAAACAAACACAGTACATTACCAAGATCTGCCAGAGTTTCAAGCCTCATTCAGATGAGGACTTGGAACAAAGGATATCATTGCTGATATAAACGGATATTTGCTGAAAGCAATAACGGAAAGATGTTTACCAGTAGTTTATTGACTATGGAAAGTCTTTCAGTTGTGTGGATCATGACAAGCTAGGGACAATGAATGGTGTAATGTATGAGTATTCCGGAACACTTAATTGTGCTCATTAGGAATCTGTACACAGACTAAGAGGTAGTTGTTCGAACAGAGCAAGGGGACCCTGAATGGTTTGCAGTTACAAAACGTGTACACCAACATTTTATTCTTTCATCATACTTATTCAATCTGTATGCTGAGCAAGTAATCTGAGAAGCTGGATTATCTGAAGAAGAACAGGGCATCAGGATTGGAATAACACTCATTAACAGCCTGTGGTATTCAGATGATAAAACTTTGCATGCTGAATGTGAGGAGGACTTAAAATACTGATGAAAAACAAAGATCATAGTCTTCTGTATGGGTTGCATCTCAATATAAAGAAAACAAAATCTTCACCCCTGGACCTATAAATAACATCAAGATAAATGGAGAAAAGATTGAAGTTGTTGAAGACTTCATTTTGCTCAGCTCAACTATCAACACTCATGGAAGCAGCTGCCAAGAGATCAAAGGACATATTGCAATATTCAAATCTTCTGCACAAGACAATATCAAAATGTTCAAGAGCAAAGATGTCAGTTTGAGTACTAATGTGCATCTGACCAAAATCATTGTCATTTAAATAACCTCATATGCATGTGACAGTTGAAAGACCCTATAACAATTGATACATTTTAGTAATGGTGTAGGAGGAGAATAATAAAAGTGCCATGGACTTCCATAAGAGCAAACAATTCTGTGTTGGATGAAATTCAGCCAGAATGCACCTTAGAAGCCAGGATGACCAGATTTTTTCTGTCATATTTTGGACATATTATCAGAAGGTACCAGTCCTTGGGGAAGGTCATCAAGCTTGGTAAATTAGAGGGTCAATGAAAAAGTGGAAGCCCCCAATGACATGGATTAGTACAGTGGCATCGTTAGTCTCAAGTATAGCAATGACTGCATGATTGGCTGGCACAGGACTGGGGAATGTTTCATTCTATTGTAGGTAAGGTCACTACATGCTGATAGTGACTCAATGGCACCTAATAGCAACAACAACAATAGTGTCCCCATATAAAAATCCTTAGCTTTATCACATCTGCACTGTCTTATTTTGCCATATAAATTTACACTTAAAGTTTGCAGGGATCAGAATACATGTATCCTTTGAGATAAGTTATTAATCATATAACCGTGCTAATCAGCCAACCTTGAGATGGAGATATTATCACTGATTGTTCAGACAGGTTAAATGTAATACCAAGGCACATAAATGTGAAAGAGACAGGTAGAAAAAGTGGGTCTGAGGGAGTTGTGACCACAGAAAAAAAATCCAGAGAAAATAAACATTTTTGGTTTTAAAGATGGATAGAATGAACAAAGCAATATGGGCAACCTTGATAAGCTAAAAATGGCAAGGTTATACATTCTCTCCAAAGCTCCAAAAGGAATATAACCCTGCCAGTGCTTTGGTTTTAATCCTGGAAAACATATTTCAGACATAAAACATACAGAACTATATGATAGTGACTTTGTGTTGTTTTAAGTCGCTAACTTTGTGTTGTGTATTAAAAGTAGATTGTCAAAGTGCTTTCATTTTCAAGCTAACATTTTTTCTGAAACTTGCTGTTGCAATGAATACTTTTAGGTACATATTATTTCATATAATTTTCATGGAAAGAAGAAAACAACTAAATGTTGAAGCATTGTCTCCACTTAATAACTATAAATTCTAAGACTGACTTCCCAGAGACTTGTAGCTCTGTAATCGTGGAGTCAGGATTGAACCCCTGGTCTGATCCCTAAGCCTTCTTCACTATTATACAGAAGACATCACCACTGACCACCAAGATAATATCCATAAAGTGTGATTCAGGAATATTCACATTCTTTCCCTGTTCTTCTCAAGAAAGAGTCAAGAGAAGCATGAATGAATTTAACCATAGATAAAAATAGGAATTCTTCAAATATATTGTATACATTTCATATAGTCTTTGAGATAAAGGATGGTTTAACTTACTCTGTCCATTGTTGTTTTTCAGTGCCATGAAGTCAGTTCTGATTCATAGCAATATTACAGATTGAAACACTGCCAGGTTCTGTCCCATACTTATAATTGTTGTCAAGTTTAAGCCCATTGTTGCTGACACTGCATCAATGCATCTCATTGCAGGGGGCTTCTACTTTTTCAATAACCCTCCACTTTACCAAACATGACATCCTTATTCAGAGACTGGTTCCTGCAGAAAGCATGCTCAAAATACAGGAAACAAAGGCTCACCACCTTTGTTTCTAAGGAGCATTACAGAGATACTTCTTCCAAACACAGATCTGCTTGTTCTTCCGGTAGTACATGGCACTTTCAACATTCATAGCCAACACTATATATAATTCATGTATGTTGACTGTTCTACAATCTTTCTTATTCATTAACCAACTTTCACATGCATCTGAGGCTATTGCAAATACCATGGCTTGAGTCAGATGCACTCTGACTAACTTTGCACCTTAGGACTTGAAGGAAAAGTTTTCCAACAAATTTTCCTAATACAGTACATCCTTTGATTTCTAGATTGCTTCTTCCATGAACACTGATTATGGACTCAAGGAAAATGAAAGTCATTGAAAACTTCAGTCTTTTCTCTGTTTATCATGATTCTATTTATTGATCTGGAGTCCTGGTGTGGCACTATAGGATCAGCACTGGACTTCAAACCACAAGGTCTGTAATTCAAACCCAGGTTTGAAGTAACGTAGTGGTTACGAATTGGGCTGCGAACCACAAGGTCAGCAGTTCGAAACTACCAGCTGTTCCACGGGAGAAAGATGAGGCTTTCTGTTCCCGTAAATATTTACAGCCTTGGAAACCCTGTACAGGGTAGGGTGGCTATGAGTTGGAACCAACTCCACAGCACATAACAACAACATACAGGGTTGCTACGAGTTGGAACTGACTCAATAGCACTAATCATTGTGAGGGTTTTTATTTTCTTTACATTGATATACATTCCATAATGTAGGCTGTATTCTTTGATCTTTATCAGTATTTTAAGTCATCTTTGATTTCAGCAAGCAAGGCTGTATCACATGCATATCATAGATTGTTAATGAGATTTCCTCAAGTCTTGATGCCATGTTCTTCATATAATCCAGCTTCTCAGGTTATTTACTCAGCATACAGGTTGACTATGATGAAAAGATACAACTCAGGCACATACTTCTACTGATTTCAAACCATTAAGTATTCCCTTGTTCTATTCAAATGACTGTCTTTTGGTTGATGTTCAGGTTCCACATGAGCACTATTAAGTGTTCTGAAATACCCATTCTTTACAATGTTATCCATAATTTGTTATTATCCACGTAGTGAAATGCCTTTGTGACTCTGTGGGATAATGCACTGGATCACAAGTTTGGTTTGAACCACAAGATTGGCAGTTCAAACTTACCAGCCACTCCTCAGAAACCCAGTACAGGGTCATTATGAGTCAGGAATGACTCAAAGGCAATTACCAACATATATCTTTCTGGTATTCTCTGCTTTCGACTAAGATCCGTCTGATGTCAGCAGTGATAGCCCTAGTTCCATGTGCTCTTCTGAATCCAACTTTAATTTCTGGTTGCTTCCTGTTGAACTACTAAAACTGTTTTTCAATCATCTTCAGCAAAATTTTGTTTGCATGTGATTTTTTTGATTATTTCCATATTCCATTGGGTCACCTTTCTCTGGAATGGGCACATATATGTGTCTCTTCCAATTGTTTGGTCAGGTAGCTATTGTCTAAATTTCTTGTCAAACAGAACTGAGCAACTTCAGCACTGCAATAGTTTATTGAAACATTTCAATTTGTATGTTGAAACATTTCTGTTTGTATTCCATCAATATCTAGAATCTTGTTTTTCATCAATACCTTCCATGCCATTTGGACTTCTTCCTTCAGTACTCTTGGTTCTTTATCATATGTTAACTCTTGAAATAGTTGAACATTCCTTTTGGCATAGTGAATGTGTATTATTTCCATCTTCTTTTGATGTTTTCTGTATTATTCAATATTTTGTGCTATGTTGTTATTAAGTACCACTGCATTGGTTCTGCTCCACTGCAACCCTGTATAGGGTTTTCAAGTAGCATCTGGCGGGTTTGAACTAATGACCTTCTGTTTAACAGCCCAGTGCTTATCCTATATAGCCATACCAGGACTCCATTTTCCCCATTGTTGTCATTGTTGTTAGGTGCTGTTGAGTCAGTTAGGACTCATAGCTATCCTGTATTAGTTTTCCAGGGAGCAACTGGAGGGTTTGAACTGCTGGCCTTGTAGTTAGCAGCCTAGTGCTTATCCTACAGTGCCACATCAGGACTCTATTTTGCCCATAGAATTCTTTAATATTGGAAGTTTTGATTATTATTATTATTTTTTTTAATTCTTCAGCTTGAGAAATATTGAGAGTATTCTTCTCTTTGGTTTCTTAATTCCATATCTCTGCACATTTCATTATAATACTTGATTTTATCTTCTGGAGCTGCCCTTTGAAATTTTCTGTTCAGCTCTTTCACTTCAAATTTGTCTAACTACTTTAACTTCTCTGCATTCAAGGATAAATTTCAGAGTCACTCTGGCATCCATTTTTGTCTTGTCTGTCTTTCTTGTCTTTTTAGTGACCTTGTCCTTTCTTTGTGTATGATGTTCTTTCTGTCATCCCAAAACTCTTCTTGTCATTAGTGACTAATGCATCGATCTTTTCTTGAGATGGTTTCTAAATCAGGTGGGATATACTCAAGGTCATATTTTGGCTCTCATGGAGTTATTTTAATTTTCTTCATCTTCAGTCTGAACTTGCATATGTTTTTTCCATACTCAGCTCCTGCTGTTTTTTGGCTGGTAATAATGAGTTTTTCCATGGCTACTTCCCACAGATGTAGTCAATTTGATTTCTGTGTATTCTACCTGGTGAGGTCCAAGTTGTATAGTTTCCATTTATGTAGTTGAAAAAAAGGTATTTGCAATGAAGAAGTCATTGTATTTATGTTGTTGTTAGGTGCCACAGTCAGTTCTGAATCGTAGTGACTCTAAACAACAGCACAAAGCAGTGCCCAATCTTGCACCATCCTCGCAGTTGCTTTTGGGTTTAAGTCCATAGGTGCTGTCACTGTGTCAGTTCATCTTGTTGGGGGGTCTTACTCATTTTTGCTGACCTTTCACTTTACCAAGCACCATATCCTTTGTCAGGGACTGGTCTCTCCTGATAACATGTTTGAAGTATGAGAAATGAAGTCTTGCCATCCTGACTTCTAAGAAGTATTCTGGCTGTACTTCTTCCAATACAGAATCACTAAAACAATTCCTTATTCACTAAAATAAGGAAGAAGTCTTTTGTTTTGCAAAATGTTATCATGCAATCTTCCAGCAGCCTTTCTATCACCAAGGCCATAATTTCCAACTTTCGAGTTCCAATCCCCAGTAATTCTTAATTCTTGACTGCATGCTGATGAATTTCAGCCTAAAGAAATTGGTCTAATTTTTCAATTTCATCATCATTGACTATAGTGGTTGGTGCATACATTTAATTAATAGTAGTATTAACTGGTCTGTATTGTAGGCGTGTGGATATTATGCTATCACAGATAGAATTGTGCTTCAAGATAGATCTTGAAATGTTCTTTTTGATGATAAATATGATGTTACTCCTTTTCAATTTCATGTGCCGGACATAGTAAACCACATGACTGCCTGATTCAAAATGGACAATACCAGCTTATTTCAGCTCACTAATGTCTAAGGAACCCTGGTGTGGCGCTGTGGGTTAATGTGACAGACTGCAAAGTCATTTGAAGTGCAAGGTCGGCGGTTCAAGCTCACCAGTCACTCCTTGGAAACCTTATACAGGGTCGCTATGGGTCGGAATTGACTCGACAGCACTTAACAACAACAACAACAACAATGTCTAAGGTATTGATTTTTATGCGTTCCATTTTATTTTTGATGACTTACAATTTTCCTAGATTCATGCTTTGTACATTCCATGTCCTGATTATTAATGAATATTTGAATCTGTTTCTGCTGGTTGTGTTGTGGCCCATCAGTAAATGAAGGTTCTGAAACTTTATTCATGCCTTTATAGTCAACTCTACTTTAAGGTGAGACTTTTTGTTCCTGTAAAAGATTTACAGTCTCAGGAGCTCTACATGTGGTCACTATTAGTCTGCAGTGACTCAATAACACTAAGACCAACTATTATAAGGAGGTAATTCTTCCCCAGTCATATTTTGAGTGTCTTTTAACCTGAGGAGCTCATCCGTCACTACACCAGACTGTGTTTCACTGCTATTCGTAAGTTTTCCAGTGGCTAAGAAGTGGTCCAATTCTCCTTCTTCCTCATCTGTCTTGGTTTGGAAGCTCTGCTTAACCTGTCCACCATGCCATCCAGCTGGTATTTATAATACCTATGGTACAACTTCCAGCATCACAGCTACACACAAGTACAACAAACTAATAGACAAGTATTGATGTTTTGCCATATTCCTTATATATTGATTAATTTGTTAATTGCCAATAACACTGAGAGAAATAAAAAAGAACTGGATGGAAGAATGAAGCAAAAGGTAAGATACGGAAGAAGAAAAGTGTATATTGAACGTGAGTGCTTTCTGAAATATTGTAACTATTCTTTAGAGATGAATTCTGAGATCCAGAAAGTTTCTTGATTTGTATCTCAGTTTTCTTATTGATCCGTAGCTGATGTCCATCAAATGCCACTATGCTTGCAGAAACAAGCTCTAGAAAATTCATTTAACTTTCTGTAAAGTGCCACTTATTTGTCATTTTCATTATGAATCTTCCTCTGTCATTCTGAACCATGACTGAATTTTGTCCAATCACTTTTAATTACCAGGCTGTGCTTGGGTACTTGTTTCCTTTGATATAAGCTTTTCAGTCCCAGACTCTGGACCTCGTTTTTCTGAGCTCTGACTTCAACACCAGGAGCCCCTGAGGCCTGATGTTGGTTGGACACTGACTCCAATTATTTTCTGTGCAAATTGCTTGACCCTTCAGCTTTGATTCTCCCTTTCACAAGCTGAGGTTATAATCAGTTCCTCTCTTATCTTGCAAGGCTCCCAAGGGAAACATTAAAGATTTGAATATGAAAAACACTATATACCTGTTAAGGAGTGTTATGCACTCATCATTTTCCATCCAATTCTCAGATAATTTCAGGTGCAATGTTCCCCAGGGAAGTTAGTTAAGACACAGCAAGCATTGGTCAGATATGTGATTTTCTTTGCTGCTTCCTAGGTGCCCTGCAACAGACAGACAGATCAACTCATTTCCTTCTACATAATTTTTTTTTTTTCCTGGTTGTTTACAAGTGAGATCCTCATAGCAGAATTGCTGAGCCTCTATGTTAAACTTTTCCCTTCACTTAATCTACTTTAAAGAACCATGCTGCATACATTTGTACACATCATCACTACCACCCAAGAGAAGCACTGTGAAAACATACTTCTGTTTAGCTGCTGGCCTGCTTGGTGATTGGATAAGGGTGGGGGAGTTATTTTCAGTGCAATCTAAGTTCAGATGGAAAACTGAAATTTTAAGAATTAAGTAAACTGGTGTTATAGTTACAGTCTATAAGACACCCTCAAACCCCCTCAAAATTGTATTCTTTTTGCTGTAGTTAAGAACATCATGATGTTCTACAGGTCCTTTCTTAATGCAATTGGTTTAATCAATTCGCAGTGAATTGACAGTAAAGCATTTCATGAACCCAGGCCTTTTCCTATCTGCATCCAAGTATGTAAGAAGTTGAATATGAGTAAGTACGTTTTTATTTTATTTTCTAGACTCTGAAATCACAGTTCAAGTCAGGTGACTTGGATTATCCATAAGTAGCCCCTGTTCCTTTGTTATTTCCCTCATCACCTTCACTTGTTCCTGAGTCTGTTATAACTTTGAGGGGAAATCACATTTACATTAGGAGTATTTTAAGCTACTGAGTGACAGATCATGTGATGAACTCAGTAGGCCCTTGGAGCCAGAAAGGATCGCAGCTTAGAGATAACAGCATTGAGGCCCAGACCTATTCAACAATGTACTCTAAGTCACACAGCCAATTAGACACAGGTCTGGGATCAGAGTCCTGATTTCCATTTTGGACTCTGTCTATTACACACTCACTGATAATGACTACACCTTAGTTCATATGGAATGTAACACACAGATTTTGCCTTTAGGTATGTGAAAGCCAAGGTTTTGCTTCAGTCCCTGACTCTGTGCAACTACAAATCAGGAGCATTTGTGCATTTGCATTTTAGCTCTGGGTGGTCCTAGTGTCTCTAGAGACAGACAGAGGGGGTTAGCCTAAGGTTGTTTTTTTTTAGCAAAATGTGATATTAAGTCTGAATTTTTCACTCTCCGTTAGAGCCCGCATTTTCCATGCTGGGGCAGCCTGGAGGTAGAACATGGATAGAATAGCAGTTATAAACCCATATCTATCTAACTATGGTCTAAGCCACCATTGGGAATTCCATCCTTCTTCTCAAATTCTTCTTAAATTATTTCAGGAGTTCTCAAAGGTCATTTCCCAGGAGCTCTGAGAGGTATTGTTTGGATTTTGTGGTGTTTAAATCACAATGATTATCATAATCTCCCAGGATCTATCCAGGAGATTTCATGGTACATCCAGAAAATCTGAATTAGCAGGTTTGTATTTGGGCCCAGCAATATGTGTCTTTTAACTCCTCACATCAATTTTTCAATTAACTAGATCTGGAATCCTCTCTCTATTTCTACAAGTCATTCTTTCAATGTATACTGTAGGCTCACTATATGTAAGCACTGTTTTAGGCTGTAGGGGTAGCGATGTGAATAAAAAAAAACATGCTCACCTTTTGGAGCTTTCATTCCACTGTGTGAAACAGACAATTCACAAATAAACTAGTGAATATGTAGTACAACCTGGTGAGGCACTGTAGGGTAAGCACTGGACTGCTAATCACAGTAGCAGTGTGTTCAAACTTACCCACTGCTCCTTGTAAACTCTATACAGGGTCAAAATGAGTTGAAACTGGCTTGATGGCGCTTGCCAACAAGAGTGTAGTAGGTCAATGGATGACAAGTACAATGGAGAAAGTAAGGTAAAAGTAAGTCTGTGGGCAAAGTTTATTTTATTTTATTTGTTTTATGTAGAGTACTCAGGGAAAGCTTCTTCCCTAATGTTATATCTGAGCAGATAATCTAAAAATTGATGGAACAAAGCCATGTGAATATTTTATGGAAGAATTTTCCAAACACCAGAAACCCCACACTCCAAGGTAGGAGTGAGTGAGATGTGGTCAGGATTAGCCAGTGTGGCTGAAGAGAACAAGAAGAGCTGTGGTGACCAGTGTTTGAGGGGAACAGAGGCAAAGCATTCAAAACACAGAGCAGGCTTTCCTTCTGAATAGATAGCAGCCATTTGGACAAATTTCATTCATGTGGAAACAGGGCATTCTTGTTGTACTGAGAATCAAATGTAGAAGCCAGAATGTCAATGAGAAAGCTTATGCAATCCAAGGCAAACATAATGACTTCTTAAAAAGAGTGGTAGCACTGTAGAGGAGTATACAGAGGATTTATTTCGAAGGTAAGGCCTACAAGATATGCTGATGAGTTTAAAAGATGTGAGACAAGGAAATTTGGAGGAAAAAAATCAAGAGTCTGTTTTTGGATATGTAAGTTTGAAATGCCTGTCAGATGCCCATATAGAAATGTCAAACACTTGTTTAGATATTTAAGACTGGAGATCTATGATACATAAATTTATAATAATCAAGATATAACATAGTTGAGGCCATAAATTCAGTTTTACCTTCTATGGAGTGAATAAAGACACATATGAAAAGAAGTCTTAAACACTCCTACACACCAGTGTTTGGATGGCGACCAATAAAGAGAAGAGAGAGACTAATAAAGAAGACTGTGAAGGAGAAGCAAAAGAAGGTCCACTGTTTTCTTCCCCTCAAGCTTTGCCTCATGGAGACAATGTGTCCTGCCACTACAGATACCATTCTCACTGTCAAAACCTCAAGGGCACCATTATTGCTGTTACTGTTATTGATAAGTGCTGTCCAATCAGTTCCGACACATAGCTACCCTGCATAGGATTTCTGAGGAGTGGCTGGTGAGCTTGAATCATGTTCAAGTCTACTTTTGCAGTCCAAAGCACAGCACCACACAATGACTCTCTTCCTAAAATAAAAAAGGACCATGGCCAACTTTGTACTGCTTTTCAACACAACTAGCACCAAAATGGAGCCCTGGTGTGACACTGCAGGATACACACTGGACTGCTAATGGAAAAATCTGCATTTCAAAGCAGCCAACAGCCCCACTGGAGAAAGAGGAAATATTCTGCTCCCAGAAAGATTTATAGCCTTGGAAACCCTATAGAAGGTTGGTATGAGTCAAAATAGATTCAATGGCAATGAAATTTTTTTTTTTTTTTGGTATGGCAAAGTATTTTGTTTGCTTTTTGATGCTCAGTGAGCATAGACAATCCATCTTATATATATGTGTGTGTGTGTATATATATATATA
>NW_006408703.1:2092043-2154477 GCF_000296735.1 Chrysochloris asiatica
TATATATAGTTGTTGTTGTTAGGTGCCATTGAGTTGGTGTTGACTCATCATGACCTTATGCACAGCAGAATGAAACACGGCCCGATCCTGGGCCAACCTCACTAATGTTGCCATGCTTGAGCCCATTGATGCTGTGATACTGGAAGCTATGCCACTGGTATTTTAAATACCATCTGGGGCACCCATGGAGGAAAGGTTTCATCAGAGCTTCCAGACTAAGACAGGAAGACAAAGAGATGGTCCACTTCTGAATGGCTAGCCACTGAAAAACTCATGAAGAGCTGTAAAATATTGTTTGATATAATGCCACAAGATGAGTCCTTTAGATTAGAAAGCACTCCACATATGATTACAGAACAACTGCCTCCGCAAAATAGAGTTGATCTCAATATGAATGAAGCAAAGCTTCCAGGGCCTTTATTTGCTGAAGTGGCACAACTCAAAATGAGAAGAACCAGCTGCAAACTTACACTAATATTCGGGATATGGAATGTACAAAAAATCTAGGAAAATTAGAACTCATAAAAAATGTAATGAAATACATAAAGATTGATATCCTATGCATTAGTGAGCTAAAATGGACTGGTATTTGCCATTTTGAATTAGACATTCGTATAATGGAGTCCTGATATGACACTGTGGGTTAATGCACTGGACTGCAAAGTCAGTTTGAACTGCAAGGTCAGCAGTTCAAGTTCACCAGCCATTCTTCAGTAACTGTATACAAGGTTGCTATGGGTTGGAACTGACTCAATGGCACTTAACAACAAAAACAACGATACATGTTTTACTATGCCAGAAACAATAAACTGATGAGGAATGGCATCACATTCATCATCAAAAGACCATTCAAGATCTATCTTGAAATACAATGCTGTCTATAATAAGATAGCATCCATAAGTCTACAAGAAAGATCAATTAATACCACTATTATTCAAATTTACCTATCAACCACTACAGCAGTGATGATGAAATTAAAGGAAACTACCACATTCTTCAGTTTGAACTTGATCAACCATGTAATCAAGATGCATTGGTAATTACTGGTGATCAGAATGCTGAAGTTGCAAACAATGAGGAAGGATCCATGGTTGGATAAGATGTCCTTGGTGATCAAAGTCATGCTTGAAATCACATGATAGAATTTTGCAAAGAAAACAATGACTTCTCTATTGTAAATACATTTTTACAACAACATAAATGGTAACTATGCTTATGGACCTCACCAGATGGAATGCACAGGAATCAAATTCTACATCTGTGGAAAGAGATGATGAAGACGCTCAATATCATCAGCCAAAGCAAAGCCAGGTGCCAACTATAGAACAGACCATCAAATATTCATATGCAAGTTCAGGTTGAAGAAGTAAATTACAAGTTCAAAAGAGCCAAAATATGACCTTGAGTATATTTCACCTGATTTAGAGACTATCTAAAGGTTAGATATGAATTGTTGGATACTAATAACCAAAGACCAAAAAGAGTTGTGGGATGAAATTAAGAAAATCATACATGAAGAAAACAAAATGTTTAAATATTATTTTGCTGAAGATCATACAAAACGGTTGCATCAGTACTTCAACGTGGAGTTGCCAGAAATTCAAGTCAAATTCAGAAGTCATGGAACTAGAAATATCATTGTTGATATCAGATGGAGCTGGACTGAAACCAGAGAATACCAGAACGATGTTTACTTGTGCTTCATTGACTGTGCAAAGGCTTTCATCTGTGTGGATCATAACAAAATATGAATTATATTGCAAAGAAATATGAATTAATTGCAAAAAAAAAATTATATTCCAAAACACTTAAGTGTGCTTATGAGAAATCTGTACATAAACTAAGAGACAGTCATTAGAACAGAATAAGGGAATATTTACTGAATGTTTTTAATTCAAGAAGTTATGTGCCAGAGCTGTATCCTTTCACCATACTCATTCAATCTCTATGCTGAGGAAATAATATGAGAAAGTGAATTGTAGGAACAAGTACGTGGCATCAGGATTGGAAGAAGACTCATTAACAATGATATGTAGATGACACAACACTGTGTGGTGAAAGCATTGAGAAATTAAAATACTTCCTGATGAAGTTCAAAAAACACAGCTTTCAGTATTAATTGCACCTCAATGTTAAAAAACAAAAATCTGCACAACTTGACCTAAACATAACACTTAGATAAATGGAGAAAAATTTGAAGTTGTCAACAACTTCATTTTCCTTCAACTATAGTCAGTCAGTAGTCATAGAAGCAGCAGTCAAGAACTCACGGATGCTTTCCATTAGGCACCTCTGCTGCCCCAAACCTCCTTAAAATGTTAAAAAGAAAAATGTTGCTTTAAGAACTAAAGTGTGCCAGACTCAAACCATGATATTTTTCATCATCTCATCTGCATGTCTCTTATGCTGTCTAAAGAAGGTATTTGAAATGAACAATGATTGATTTTGCAGAATTCTATCATGCTGTCTCCAGCATCATTTCTATCACCAAGCTCATATTTTCCAACTACTGAACCTTCCTCTTTGCTTCCAAACTTTGCATTCCAATCATCAGTAATGATCAATATATCTTGATGGCATGTTTGATCAATTTCAGATTGAAGAAGTTGGTAGAATTCTTTTATTTCATCCTCACTGGCTTTAGTGGTTGGTGCGTAAATTTGAATAATAGTGGTATTAACTGGGCTTTCCTGTAGGCGCATGGATATTATCCTAGCTCAGATAATGTTCTACCTCATGGCTGATCTGGATATGTTCTTTGTGACAATGAATGCAACACAATTCCTCTTCAATTTCTCATTCCTGGCATAGTAAACCATGTAGTTGTCAGATTCAAAATGGCCAATACCAGTCCATTTCAGCTCACTAATGCCTAAGATATAGATGTTTCTGTGTTCCATTTCATTTTTGACAATTTACAATTTTCCTAGAGTCATACTTCGTGCATTCTATGTTCTGATTATTAATGGATGTTTACACATGTTTCTCTGCATTTTGCATTGTGCCCATCAACAAATGAAGGTCCCAAGGGCTTTACTCCCACAGACTCTACTCCATTCATGTCATCATGGTCAACTCTGGTTTGAGGAAGCAGCTCTTTCCCAGTCACATTTTGAGTGCCTTCCATCTTGTAAGACTCATTTTTCAATACTCTATCTGACAGTATTTATCTGCTGTTCATGAGGTTTTCAGTGATTAAATATTCAGAAACAGTTTTTCACTCCTTCTTCCTAGTCTGCCTTCATCTGAAAGCTAATCTGAAACCTTTCCACTATAAGTGACCCTGCTGTTATTTAAAATACTGGTGGCATAGCTCCAAGAATTAATCACCAGGAATGATCAATACAAATCAAAAGCCACCACAGTATGATAAACTGACAGACCTTCTTTAGACAGCATAAAAGGTGACTATACACATGGACCTCCCCAGATGGGATACATAGAAATCAGATTGACTACATCAGTGAAAAGAGACATCATCAGTCAAAACAAGGCCAGGGGCGGATTGTGGAACAGATCATCAATTGCTCATATGCAAATTCAAACTTAAGCTGAAGAAAATGAAAACAAATTCATAAGAGCCAAAATATTACCTTGAATATATCCCACCTGAATTTATGGATCTTCTGAAGAAGAGATTTGATACATTAAACACTAAAGACCGAAGACCAGAAGAGTTGTGGAATGACATCAAGAACATCATACAGGAAGAAAGCAGAAAGTCATTATGAAGACAAGAAAGAAGGAAAAGGTCAAAATGGATGTCAGAAGAGACACTGAAACTTGCTCTCCTGCATAGAGATGCTAAAGCAAATGGAAGAAATGAAGAGGTCCAAGAGCTGAACAGAAAATTTCAAAGATCAGCTCAAGAAGATAAAGCCAAATATTACAACAAAGTGTGCAAGATCTGGAGTCAGAAAACCAAAAAGGAAGAATATGCTTAGCATTTCTCAAGCTGGAAGAACTAGAGAAAAAATTCGTTATTGATGGATTCTCTGGGCAAATTATTGAATGATGCAGAAAGCATCAAAAGAAGATGGAAGGAGTCTCTGTACCAAAAGGAAATGGTTGATGTTCAACTGTTTGAAGAGGTAGCATATGATCAAGAGCCAATGATTCTGAAGGAGGAAGTCCAAGGTGCATTGAAGGAATTGGCAAAGAACAAGGCACCAGGAATTTTTGGAATAAAATTTGAAATCTTTCAAGAAAGTGAGGTGGCACAGGAGGCATTCACTCATCTCTGCCAAGAAATTTGGAAGACAACTATCTGACCAACTGATTGGAAGAGATTCATATTTGTGCCCATTCCAAAGAGAGGTGACCTAACGAAATGCAGAAATCATCGGACAATCTCTTTGATATCCCATGCGAGCAAAGTTTTGCTAATGGTAATACAGAAACGACTGCAAGTGTATATTGACAGAGAACTTCCAGAGGTTCAAGCCAGATTCAGAAGAGGCCGTGGAACGAGAGATATCATTGCTGATGTCCGATGATCTTGGCTGAAAGCAGAGAATATCAGAAAGATGTTTACCTGTGCTTTATTGACTACGCAAAGGTTTTCCAATTGTGTGGATCATAACAAGCTATTGACAACATTGCAAAGTATGAATATTCCTGAACACTTAATTGTGCTTATGAGGAATCTGTACATGGACCAAGAGGCATTTATCCAAACAGAACATGGGAACACTGAATGGTTTAAAATTAAGAAAGATGTGCAACAGGGTTGTATTCTTTCACCATACTTATTCATCCTGTATGCTGAACAAATAATCTGAGAAGCTGGGTTCTATGAAGAAAATGTGGCATCAGGATTGGAGGAAGACTCATTAACAACCTGTGATAATGCAAATGATACAGAATTGCTTGCTGAAAGTGAAGAGGACTTAAAATATTTACTGATAAAGAGCAAAGAGCATAGCCTTTGGTATGGATTACATCTCAACGTAAAGAAAACAAAAATCCTCACCACTTTTCTTCATTCTTATCAATGAAGAAAAGATTGAAGTTGTCAAGGACTTCATTCTTCTTGGATCAA
The DNA here is from genome assembly GCF_000296735.1 of Chrysochloris asiatica. Classification (NCBI taxonomy): domain Eukaryota; kingdom Metazoa; phylum Chordata; class Mammalia; order Afrosoricida; family Chrysochloridae; genus Chrysochloris; species Chrysochloris asiatica. Next base: position 2,097,086 of record NW_006408703.1, read on the forward strand.
CTGTCAACACTCATGGAAGCAGCAGTCAAGAAATCAAGTGACATATTGCATTAGGCAAATCTGCTGCACAAGACTTTTTTCAAGTGTTGAAGAGCAAGGGTATCAGCTTGAAGACTAAGGTGCACCTGACCCAAGCCATGGTATTTCCGATAATGTCATATGCATGTGAAAGCTGGACAGTGAATAAGGAAGACTGTAGAAGAATTGATGCTTTTGAGTTATGGTGCTGGAGGAGAATATTGAAAGTGCCATAGGCTGCCAAAAGAACCAACAGATCTGTGTTAGAAAAAGTGCAGTCAGAGTGCTCTTTGGATGCCAGGATGGCCAAAATTCATCTCTCATACTTCAGGCATATTTTCAGGAGGAACCAGTTGCTGGAAAAGGATATCATGTTTGGGAAGGTGGAGGGTCAGAGAAAAAAAGGAAGACCCCCATCGAGATGGGTTGGAAAAGTGGCAGCATCAATGGACTCAAGCGTGGCAACAATTGTGAGCTTGGCCCGGGATCAGGCAGTGTGTCATTCTGCTGTGTATAAGGTCACTATAAGTTGGTACCGACATAATGGCACCTAACAACAACAACCTATGTATGTGAATGTCAGACAATGAATAAGGAAGACAGCAGAGGAATAGATACACATGAATTGTGTTTGGTGAAGAATATTGAAAGTACCACTGATTACCTAGTGAACTAATAAATATGTCTTAGAAGTATATCCAGAAAGTTCCTTAGACATAAGGATGGTGAGACTTTGTCTCTTTGGACATGTTATCAGGAGGGACAAACATTATACCTGGTAAAGTGGAGCGTCAATGACAAAGAGGAAGACCACAAATAAGATCAGTGGCAACAACAATGGGCTCAAATATAATAATGATGACAATGTTTCATTATGCTGTGTTTCATTAAGCTGTGCATAGAATTGCTATAAGTTAGAATGAATGCACTTAATGGCACGTAACAACAACAAAAACATCTTGATGAATGGCAGGGAGTTCAAAGGTCCATTTGGAAACTTCAGCAAGACTTCACATCAGTGTTAATTCTCATTTTCCCTCTCATAGTAGAATCAAGAAACCCTAAAGATCTCTTGTATCTATATTCTCATTTGTATTCTTAGACATAAATGCAGTATTTCTGACCTTTATTATTTTCTACCTGAACTGTTAGGGAGTGCCGTGGCTCCATAGTTGAGCAATGGACTGGGAACTACAAGGTTAGTGTTGGCATCCAAAAGCTGATCTGCAGGAGAAAGATGAAGCTTTCTGCTCCTGCAAAAGATTTGAAGTTTTGAAAACCCTTTACAAGGTTTTTCATAGCACTTAATACCAGCAACAACCTGAGCTATTGTAGCTGCCTTCCCTTGATTCTCTCTCCTGCCAGTTCACCCTGTGGAATTCATGGTAAGTATTTCTGCAAAGGACACAAACTGTTAAACTCTTTGACCTCTAGCAAAAGAGTAGTGTTTTGAGTCCACTCAAAGGTGCTTCAGAGGAAAGACTTGACTTTATTTCCAAAAATTCATTGATGACCTTATGGCCTAGAGTTCTACTGTGACACACATTGTTGTTAAGTGCCATTGAGTGCGTTGAGTCATAGTGACCCTCTATAGGGTTTCTGAGTCTTTAAATCTTCACAGGAGCAGAAAGTCTCATCTCTCTCCCTCAGAGTTTCTGGAAAGCTTGAACAATGGACCTTGTGATTTGCAGTCCAGTGTTTATCGTATGGAGCCACCACACTTCCCATAACATACATAGGGTCTTCATACATCAGAACTGACTCCATGGCAAGTGGTACTTCTACAAAAAGACTATTCTGATAAAAGTGAAACTGATATATTCTTCATCTTCCTGACTGCTTTGTAAGGCTGTCTGCAAATGTAATTTCTCCTATATTTTAACAGAATCGCTGTTAAAAATATACAAGCTAAATGGAAAAGTTTTCACTTCCTATTTTTCAGATTTTTTTATATGCAGTTAAAACATTTAAGAATAATTGGCTTTATATAACCATTGTAATGAAACAAAGTATATAATTTGAATTATATGAATAAAATGAATGTAGAACTCATGATCTGCTCTGTAAACTTTCTCTCAATTCACAATAAAAACTTTAAAAAGAAGAATAATTGACTTAAATAATAAATGCTCCAATGTTTATGATGTCATGTAAGACCCTGACTCATGTCTACCGTACTGTTTTCCACCATGTAATATCACTTTTGTTACCCTGCAGTCAGAAAGAACTACACACAGTTTCAGAAACATGCTATAGTTTCATTAATATCTGTATAGACTCACTCATCATGTATTCATATAATTGAGTTCCAAACACCAGGTTGTTCAGTGAAAATCAGCAAATGGAATAGCACCACACTAGATCACAATCAAAGATATGGTTTTTACTGTATCACATTAGTGTCTCTGTTGGAGGATTATTTCTATAGATTGACTGAGAAATGTTTCGTTAAGTGCTGTTGAGTTGGTTCCAACTCATAGTGACCCTGTATAGCGTTTCCAAGGAGCCGCTGGTGAGTTAGAACCACCAACCTTTTGATTCAAACCAACCTTTGGTCCAATGGTTATCCTACATCTCCAGACCTTAAAAGGGGAACGTTTTGTGATATGGAGAGATAGTCCAATATGTATCTACTCCAGAATCAGGAAATAAATACTTTCTAAAACCATAGATTACTTCCTTCCTTCCAAGAAGACTGCTTAAAAAACACACTTCTTACATGAATTTCCCTTTCCTTAAATGTTTTCCCCAAAATTATTTCTTGTTAACAATATCCTTGCACACATACAGTGGAGAGTCTTCCTTCCCAGCAAATTTCTAGAATTTGGCTTTAAGCAATAAAAGTCAATACAGATTCCCTTATATTTTGATGCATACTGCCAATCAGAGGTGTTCCTTTTTATTTACAACACACAGGCACTTTTATTCTCTTTCAGGGAAGTCCCAATCTCTTGGTTGTGTGTTACACAACAGCTGCCTCAGCACTTAACCAGTCCTAGCCACCTTCTTAACACATATAGCCTATGGCTGAGGTGGTGAGACTATGCATCACCATCAAGTTAATTCTAACTCATGGCCAGCCCATGTGTAACAGAGTAAAGCTGAGCTCCATAGGGTTTTATTGCTTGGAGTATTTATGGAAGTAGATTGTCAGGCTCTTCTTCCATGGTATCAGTGGATGGATTTAAGTAGCCAGCCTTTTAATAAGCTGATAAACAGAAATCATCTGAGTTACTTAGGGACCTGTGGGGGTGAAAATGGTGGTGGTGGTGGTGGTGGCATGCCATGGAGTTGATTTCTGAGGCTGTGAATTTTTATGGGAGCAGAAAGCCTCATCTTTGTCCTGTGGAATGGCTGGTAGTTTGTAATTGCTGTCCTTGAGGTTAGCAGTCTGACTCATAACCACTATACTACCAGAACGCATTGTATTTTGTGATAAGAATACCAGCCATAAAATACACAATGGTTTATGTCTGGGCTGCTTATAAAGCAATCGCAGTTGTTTGTGAAACACTAAGCAAAGTTCAGATTAGCACTGGACTACTAACCACAAGGTTGGCAGTTCAAATCTACCAGTTATTCATCAGAAACCATATATAGTGTTGCTTTGAGTTAGAATCGTCTTTAAGGCACTTAACAACAACAACAAAGCAAAGCCTGGTTACAAGAATAAAATTTACTTAACAAACAGATTATCAAAAAGTTACACTCAAGCTGCTTAGAATGAGGTTAAAGAATGGGGCTTGCTATTGCCATTTGAAACCCTCCCAGACAGTGCTGATCCAAATCATTTGAACATTCCATGTATTGATCAATGAAGAGAATAATAAAAACTCAGGGAGCCATGCCTCCTGCTATGAATACTAAAGGGCAGTGATGATATTAGTGATATTGTTGGACATTTTGACCCAAGGTACAGTAGTGAAGTTTATGGTTTTCAATTTAGTAACTGTTACCAGTCATTGCTATTATCAGTTATTACCAAGCCACTAAAATTTCAGTTCAGCTAAATAAATTGCATCTGTAAAAAGAAAAAAAAATGTAAAGGAGAGGAAAATAATAAGAGAGAAGCATGCCATGTGTTATTAGAAGACGTCAAGTAGGTTCAGACTCATAATAACCCTGTGCACCACAGAACAAAATAGTTCGCCATCCTCACAATTGTTATGTTTCAGCCCACTCTTACTGTTACTATGGCAATCCATCTTGTTGGGATAGCCCTCTTTTTCATAGACCTTCTACTTTATTAAGCCTGATGTCCTTCTCCAGGGACTGGTCTCTCCTCATAACATGTCCAAAGACTGAGAGATAAAGTCTTGCCATCCTGGATTCTAAGGAGCATTCTGACTGCACTCCTTTCAAGACAGATTAGTTTGTTTTTTGGCAGTCCATGGTACTTTTCATATTCTTTTCCAATACATTAATTCAAATGCATCCATTGTTCTATTGTCTTTCTTATTCATTTTTCTCATGCATACAAGGCTACTGAAAATACCAAGGATTGGCTCAGGAGCACATCTGTCCTTAAACCAATATCTTAGGTTTTTAACACTTTAAAAAAGTCTTTTGTGACAGATTTGTCTAATGCAATGCATCCTTTGTTTTCTTGATTGCTGCTTCCATGAGTATTGATTGTGGATCCAAGCAAAATGAAGTCTTTGGCAACTTCAATCTTTTCTCTATTTATCATGATATTATTTATTGATCTAGTTGTATGGATTTGTGGGTTTTTACATAGAGGTGCAGTGAAAAGGAGTAGAAATAAATGCAATGAATGAAAGAAAGAATCCAGAAAACCAAACCCACTGTCCTTAAACTGATTCTGACACACAGTGACACTATCGACAGAATAGAGTTTCTCAATAGGGTTTCCAAGTTCCTAAATCTTCATGAAAGCAGATTAAAATACCTCTCCCACAGAGAAACTGGTAGATTTTAACTGCCAACATTCTGATTAGCAAGTAAGCAGCTTAACCACTGCATCACAAGGGTTCCTAGAGAAGAAAACTGGGCTATAAAAGCAGATATTATCCAAAAAATCCTTACATGTAAGGATAAGTAAAAAATTATCCACACTCCAGTTATGTTAAAATGTCCATCTACATCTATGGCTGATGACAACATTGAGCATGCATATGAAATGATTCTGTAGAATAGTGACTGGGGATTATGTGACAAATCATTTGCAAATCATCCATGGCTTTACCTATAAATAATCCATGACAGACTTGGATTTCAAAAAGTTTGTACTAGATGAGTGCTGATACAATTCATTCTAGAGCATAAACAGAAGTGTTTGGACATCTACAAACACAATGTTGACAGATACTAGAAAGAAGGTAAAAGCTTCTTTTAAAATTTTGTTACTGGTGGCAAGGGATTCATATCTAGGAGCCTGAGAGTATGGGATGAAAACATCCTCACTGAACAAGAAAAAGTTCCCAAGTCAACCATCAGCTGGAAACTTGATGCTTACAGTTTTCTGGGATTCTCAAGGACCAGTATTGGAACACTATCAGGAAAAAAGTTTCAACAATCAACAGTGCTCCTTACAGTGAGATGCTCACTGAAAAGCTGAAGCATAAACTTTGAATTAAATGCAGAGGACTGCTATCCAAGGGCATTATGGTCTTGCATGACAATGCACGTCCACATACCTCTGCCCACATTGTTGACACTCTGAAAAAACTTCATTTTGAGGTGTTATAGCAACCTCCCTATAGTCCTGATTTTGCTTCATCGGACTTTCACCTGTTTGGTCCCCTGAAAACAGACCTATGAGGATGAAGATTTTCCTCTGATGAAGAGGTGAAGACAATGGTGCATTCCTGGCTTGCAGCTGCACCTAAAACATTTTTCAATAAGGAAATAGGGAAAGCCTGTTGACAGATGGACAAAGTGGATTGAAAAGCAGGAGATTATGTTGGAAAATAATGTATTTGCCTTTTCCAAAATTTGATTAAAATAACTTCTACAGCCAGAGTGTGGATATTCATGACTCACCCTTATACTTTAGAGTATATTATAGAGGAAACAACAGGAAAAAAAAAAAAAAAGACAAAACAAAAAACGAAATAAAAGAAAATAAATTCAATATACTGAGTGACCAAACTAGAAGTTGAATATTTGTATAAAGATATAAAACAATACATGAATGATTAATAGAAAAATAAAAGAAGCAAATGAATGATACTGCGATAGAAATGGTTAAAGACAGAGCAGAGAAGGAACAAGGGAAAAAAGGAGGACATCCACAAAACACTGGGCTTATGGTAGGTCTTATTTTTGTTTTGTTTTAGAAAATGACCTGTCTTTTCAGTAGGTTGAATCATGACATGATTTTTCTGACTAAAGACTTTACTGATTTGAGACATTACAAGAAGGCAATACTGATATTGGAAATATCATGGAGATCAACTCAGGAATACTTTCTTATATGACAGTACTGATCTGTGTCATAAGGGAAAGACTATCAGCTGCATTTTATAAAGCTTCGGGGGGTTTTAAAAGGCAAAGAAATCGAGATTGAGTTAGCTGGAATCCGACAGTAGGTTTAACAGAAGATACTGTTCTGCTACAGCTCTCACCAAGGGAGTTCAATTTCAACAGTGCTAATCTTTCCGTAGTGGTGTAAGTTTAAATTTTGTGCCTCTAAGGAAAAATTTCCAAAGTAATTCCCATTGAACTTGCCTCTTATAAATCCCTGCTTCATGGCCTATCCAGGTACCATATAAGCAAGACTCTCTAGGGGTGGCTATACCTCTCTCTCCACTCAAGGAACACATAGACTTCTCTTTGCAGAGTGGTTAAGTATGGTATCTGTTGTTTTATAAAATTTATAATGGAATTTTAACATCCTTATTTTTCATTCTCATTTTAATGTCACTTTGCCTTCTTTATTCAGTATTAAAAATGTGTTTAATGGTTATAAATACAACTCTAGATGATTTTCTTTATTTTAGTTATCTTGAATCACATCAATGTAACACTTTTATGTATTTTTCCATAATTATAAGGATCTTTCTTTTCTGACTATGCATATAAAAAAGGTAGTCTAAACTTTTTTTTAAACAGGGCAGCTATTTATTGGAATTGACTTGATGGCACTTAACAACAAACCACAGTGGACTTTGAGAACCAATGGCATATGATATAAGGAGCCCTGGTGGTACTAGAGAATAAGCACTAGATTTCTAAATGCAAGGTCAGCAGTTCAAAACTAACAGCCACTCTCTGGGAGAAATCCTCTAGAAAATATTTACAGCCTCAAAAACGCTATATGGATCGCTATCTGTCAGACTGGCCTAGGTGGCAATGAGTTGAGGGTATAAAATAAACTTTAAATAAGAACTAAAGTCTAGTTAAATAAAATCACCTTCCTTATATATCATTGACTTTATCACATGTTATACATGTGAATTTTGTATATATACAAACTACTTTGGCCTCCTTAAATTTTGTTTGAAAATACTTACTGCTTTATATGTATCTGCTTTTCTCATAAGCAATTGAAAACTTTTTTTTTCTTTAGCGACTTTAGTGTAACAATATAATGTCAATTTAATTTAATTTACCCAAAGAATATTGCATATACAAGCAAAAGTAGAACAAACACTTCATGTCTTGGCTAACACAGAAGTTGATTTGCACAGTGTAGCTTGGATTAGTGGAAGGTAGAATGTGGGTCTCCATCTCCCATGACTTCCAAAGTTTATACAAATATTGCCTTCAAAAGTTTGCCAACTGTCCCTCTTCAAATGTATATGCATTCTTAATTAAGAATGATAAAGGGGTTGCCTTTGCACAAGTATTAAAAAATTTAATAGATTCAAAATATCTCCCTTACTTCTCCTTATAACTAGAGATCTGTGTTTACAAGTTATTGGGTCAGAATATCAACAGTATTTAGCCTATAATTATAAAATGAGCATTCAAGTGAACAGTTAAATTCTTAAAAATATTTACTAATTCTATCAGGTCAATCAACTGAGGTAGTTCATTGTAGAAAAACTTATTGCTGATGTTCAGTTACTTCTTGACTTTAAATCACTGGCTCTCAACTTCAAGCAGGATCACAAAACTTTGATTTTTAAGAATGTGTATTCAGTACTAACATAAGAATAAATGCTTGTTTGGAGAGTTTGTTCAGAAAGGGTCACACATATACTTGAATGTGATTTGAATGATGGTCATCTGGACAAACCTGGAGCATGTGGATCCTCATTAGTGATTATGCTTAAATTGTTTGTCTTCTAGGGAAGCAGAGTTACTTATACAAATGTTATTCCCATTGCATTCTTTTGCTTTCTGTATAAATAGGAATCACATCATTTTTTCACTTCATTCCAGTTTCTATCTCTTTAAAAAATGAGCAATACAAACTGGTTAGAGTCAGAGGGGAACACTCAGATTTAGAAAGTGGTAGTGGATAAAGAGGGGCCCTTTTGGCTCAAGATGTTTACTTTTAAAGCACAGGTTCCCAAGGAGTTGGAGAGATAGTTCTTGGGTTTGAATCAAAACAAAGAATAACACAGCTGCCCTCAGCAAGGGGGGATTCCAGCATAATGGATTGGCAATGGAAACAGTTTAAACCAATATAAATATAATAGCCACCTACTGAGTGGCAATTTACACATACCAGTCCAACCTTGCTATGGTCAGCTTGGTCAGTGTAATCCAACCAGAAGTATTTTATGAGATTGATACAAAAGCAGCTGTGGGGAGAGCATGGAGACTAAAGAGGAATTGGCTGTTCCAGATGGCACAGTAAAACCACGAATTCCTGCTACAAGGGCATTTCTGCATTTTGTGCCACAAAAAGAATGGTATTTATTCTGGATCCTTCTTCTGTTGTTTTTGGGTTTTTTTTTCAGTGCTTATTGTGAATTGGGTGATAGATTACATGTGGGAATGTCAGTTTTACACTCATCTCATTTCACTGCAATGATCACAATTTCCTTTGTGCATCATCACTCAACAGTATTTGCTTCTATTCCCTCTGTTTGGTTTTCTTTTTCTGGATGGGGGGATGTACACAAAAACACTCAGGAATATATATTAATTTAAACAACTAAAGAGCAAACTCTGTAAGCCTACCTCCTGCCCACCAGCACCTGGCCGCCAGCACACAGCCTTTCTCTTTCCATGAGTCTAGTGTCCTCAGCTGCTCCCTCTCTCCATGTCATCATCTCTGCCTCCATCTCTGGGGTCACTGCTTCTCTGGATAGAGTCCTACATTCCACTTGTGCTCTTTTCCCTTGATGGTCCTCTGCTTCTGGACTGTAAGATTATCTACTTCCCCCTTTATATTATAAAACTTCTACTTTTACAATTGTGACAGTCACAATTAGTCATGATAACAATTACTCACTATTGAATCATAAGAATCTTATCCCCATCTGTTATCACCAGACCCATCTAGACAAGATGAATACTATTCAATGGGGATTCTGCCTTCCCCTGCACACTTTGAAACTAAACTTCTTCTTGAAAACTTGTAAGCCAATCACTTTGTTCCTGTATAGCCACCCTCACAGTTTAGGTAGCCAATGTCTAAGTTGCCCATACCTATCAACCCTGTATACAGAGGGGATAGGATTGATATTTGATGTGAAGACTCCTTCTCTCTCAGTTGGTATTTTGAAGTACTACATCCATAAGTATAGGCCAAGTTCATCAAATTGTAGCAATTTACACTGATTTCCTTTATCAAGTGTAACTCCTCTAGTTGAGTTCTGATCATCAAATCATGAACCTAGGTCGAATAGGTACTATCTACAAGTTTAGGCGTTCTTGTGTTTCTCCCCTCATTTCATATGAGCTAGATGCTTCACTCTCAGATCTAGCCCTCAGTGGCTATGTACTTGTCCATGGGCTCAGGATTCCCCAGGTGTCTCCACACTTGGGACCAACCAGTCCTTCCTCTTCTCTCTCTCATCTCCAGATCAGCAGGAGTCTATGGAATGTGGTCAAACTCAGTTCATTTTTTCATTGCTACTTTTCTCCCTATCCCACTCACCAGTAGACCAATGTGGTCACCTGCAAGCTTACATGTCTTCTCTTGTGTTCCCTTTGAGTTTCAGTCTTAGAGGGAGTTTTTTTTTTTTTTTTTCTGAAGGAACTTAATTGCTTGCCTTGATGGCTCCCTGTTGAACAACTTGCTTGCTCTTGTAGTAGCCTGGCTCGTTCTTTAGGAAAGATTGTTGTTGTTGTTAGGTACATTCAGGATGGTTCTGAGTCATAGCAACCACACGCACAAGCACAACAGAATGAAATACTGCTGATCCTGCCCCATCCTCACAATTGTTATGTCTGAGCGCATTGCTGCTGCCACTATGCCAATCCATCTTGATAGAAGGCTTCCTCTTTTTCACTGACCCACCAAGTCCTCCAGGGTCTGGTCCCTCCTGATAACATGTCTGAAGTATCAGAGACAAAGTCTTGCTATCCTGGCTTCTAAGGAGCATTCTGTCTTTATTTCTTCCAACAGATTTGTTTGTTCTTCCGGCAGCCCATGGTACTTTTAGTATTCTTCTCCACTACCATAACTCAAATAAATCAGTTCTTCTAAGCTCTTCATCATTCATTGTCCAGCTTTCACATGCATCTGAGGCTATTGAAACTACAGTGGTTTGGGTCATAAGTAACTTAGTCTTCAAACTGATGTCTTTGGTCTTGTATACTTCTAAGTGGTCTTGTACAGCAGATTTGCCTGATGCAATATTGTTGTTGTTGTTGTTAAGTGCCATCAAGTCGATTTCGACCCATAGCAACCCTGTAGAGGGTTTCCAAGGAGCAGCTGATGAGTTTGAATCACAGACTTTGCAGTTCAATCGACTTTGCCGTCTGACGCATTAGCCCACAGCTCCACACCAGGACTCTAATATGTTGTTTGATTTCTTGACTGCTGCTTCCATGAGTGTTGATAGTGGATTCAAGCAAAATGAAGTGTTTGGCAGATATGATAGATATATACTGATATATATATTTATATATAAATGCTTGAATATGTTCATGGAATAATGGAATTTTTCCATGAACTTTTTGAAACTCTCTCATGTACGTATAGTGCTATTTGGATAAGGAATGAACTGCAAGGTCACTTGAGTCATTAGGTAGGTGGTTCAAACTTACTAGCTGCTCCTCAGAAATCCTATACAGAGTGGCTATGAGTCAGAACCAACTTGACAACACTTATCCAAAATAACAACTTTTACGTGTGTGTGTATAGTTTTTAAGCAAAAATTCATCTTTATTTCAGTTGTGTTTGTGCCACCGAATGGCTAAATTACCCTGAATGTACTAATTCCCTAATCTGTTTCAATGAAAATAAGACCAGTTGCTCTTGAATCCGTTTTGACTCATGAAGATCCCATGTAAGCAGAGTACAACTATGTTCCATAGACCTTTTGAGACCGACATTTGGAAATAAATCACCAGACCTATCTTCTGAGGTGCCTCTGGGTGGTTTTGAATCACAAAACTTTTGCTTGTGCTATTCTGAGATTCTTCAATGAAAATATGGGTTAAATTAAAGGCTGAGTGTAGGGAATGACTGGGGTATGGCCCTCTGAGTGCTTTCAAACACTACTAAGAATGACTATGTGATCTCTTGATGTATTGTTATTGTTGTTGTTGTTGTTAAGTGCAGTCCAGTCCATTTTGCTTTACAGGAGCAGGTTTGTCTTCTGAGGAGGTGCTGTGTGGTTTTGAACTACTAACCTTTCTGTTAGCAGCCAAGTGCTTAACTTAACCAGAGCTTCTTCTCTAAGTCTTAGTTTCCTCATTTATAAAATGGGGATAATAATGCCTTCCTCATAAAATTCTTACAAGTATTAAAGGAGATATGCATGTAAAAGCCCTTTCATTATTCCAACCCTATTATGAGTGTTCATTAAATGTAAGCCTTATCATTACAGACCTCTATGATCTCGTTCTGTTCTTAATATCTGATTTTTATAATGTTATGTCATTTTAATTTGTAGTCAGATTTTAATGCCTAAGGGAAATTCTATTTAAAAAGTCTACTTGATAATATTTTCTGGTCTTATATTTCTAGAAAGAAAATGTATTTCATACTTATAATTCTAAAGCCATTAAAAATTACTTCAGAAATACTACTCTGTTCCCAATAAGCTTTGCAGAAATAAAAGAGTATATCTCTACTTTTGTTTACACCTTTCTTAATGATTGAGAGGTTGCATGAACCATAGTCAGGTTGTACCCATAAGTGGGAACCTACGTTTCTAAATGTTGCAGAATGCTCACCAGAGCAGATCTGTGCCCAGATTGATATAACAACCTGAAAAAGAAGCATTTCACATGAAATGTACGAATTAATTCATTCAAACTACAATACAATTTAAACTATATCAGAGTGCTATAAAAACACCACTGTGTTTTTATAGCACTCAAAAACAAGTAGTTTTTGATAGACTTGTTAACTAATTGTTGGAGGTTCAAACCCACACTGCGACTCTGCTAAAAAAGGGCCTGGAAAACGGCTTCCCTGAAAAGGACAACCAAGAAAACCTTATTGAACAGCTGTACTCTGTAAAACATTGGGTAACTATGAGTCAGGGACTGTCTCAACAGCAGTCAACACCACCACCCACAAAACAATTAGTACCTAAAAACTGAGACAGTAGACTCTTGAAACTTAATCATCTCGTAGATCTAGGAGGGGCATGTATATGATTTATGTTTTGCTTCCCAGAATGAAAAAAGACAGAGGCATAGTATTGTCTGTCTCTAAAACAAAACATGTACACGTTTTCAAAAGAAGATCCCCACAGATTCAAGTACTTCACTTTTAAATGAGTCATTTGTTTTTAATATTTATAGTGAAACCTGGAGTCCTGGTGTGGTGCTGTGGGTTAATGCACCAGACTGCAAAACCATTTGAACTGCAAAGTTGGTGGTTCAAGCTCACAAGCTGCTCCTCGAAAACCCTATACAGGGTCATTATGGGTTGGAATCGACTCAACAGCACGTCACAGCAACAACAACACAGTGAAACCCATGTTACTCAGCATATTATTAACATGAAATTCTTAGAGCACATGTTTTTACTGTTTCTTAAAACAGATATTGATTTTAGTTAACCTTTAAGTATCCTGAGCACAAATAATACTCTTTAACTTAACGGTGTTAATCAATTACATATGTGGAGTCTAGTGAGCACCTTAGGACTCAGAAACTCCAGCATCATTTATAGGAAACAATGACTGGCTCATTTCAAACACTTCCTCTGAGTCATTTGTCCTTTATGTTTGTATAGAAGAGCTTTTCAGGTAGGAAGGAAATTATGATTTATTTTAAATATACCAACATAAGTTGGTTTTTAGTTAATAAGAGTTTTGGACTACAAAACGTTCTTCATTCCATACCTGATGGTACCTGTCGATTACTAAGTAAATGACACCTTTATTCCTCTGTCGTGAATGTGTCTGGTGTTTCCAAAGGAGAGAAGGAAACATTGCAAATATTCCAAGGCTCATGGACATCTTGTTTAAAATTATAAAATCTGAACTTCAATATTTCTGTGTATATTATATTAGGGTCATTTATAAAGCATTGTAAAGATTTGTTAAATAATTTTAAGCATCTGTCCACCTTTTCACTCATAAAAATCTCAGGAATCCAAAGAAGTTCTTTGTTTATAAGTCTGGATTCCCTACAGTGCTCACAGCCACATTTCTGGAAGAGATACTAGACCACATTTTCATTTCAGCACAGTGGTCAGCTGCAGAATTCCTCTCTGAAAATCCAAGAAGGGGCTGGGATAAAAAACCTGAAACTTAGAGGTCTTTGTCTGGTAGAAAGGATGAGTTGGTAAAGGTAAACAAACACTTCTTAAAATTTCATTTACTTTTATTATACTTTATGAAGTGAAAACCAGAAAAATAATTCTTCATTATGTTATTATGTGTGGTTCAGGAAAACCATGGTAAAATGCTTATGAAACATAATTGAATGATATAGTTCTTTCATTATACTCATGTTTCAAAGAAGTATCACAAAGAAGTACCTTTCATGATACTCACTTTTCAAAAACAAGATTGCCATCCAGCTGATTCCAGCTCCTGGAAACCTTATTGGATGAAGTCAAATGCTCCATAGGGTTTCTAAGACTGTAAATAGTTAGGGAAGTAGACTGCCATAGATTTCTCCCATAGAGCAGCTGATGGATTGAAACCTCACACTCTTTGGTTAGCAGCTGAACCCTGATTCACTGTGCCACCAGGACACCTCACTGATCCACACTGTTGTTGTTAAGTGCCATCAAGTCTATTTCAAATCATAGTTATACTGCTGGAAGATGAGCCTTCAGATTGGAAGACACTCAAAATATGACTGGGGAAGATCTGCCTGCTTAAAGTAGAGTTGACCGTGATGGCAAGAATGGATGGACTATCATTTGCTGATAGGGCCCAACTCAAAATTAAGACAAACCACTATAAACATCCATTAATAATCAGAACATGGAATGTACCGGATATAAATCTAGGAAATTTGGAAATTGTCAAAAATGAAGTGGAATGCATAAACATTGATATCCGAGGCATTAGTGAACTGAAATGGACTGGTATTGGCCATTTTGAATCAGACAGTCACAGGGTTTATTATGCCAGGAATGACAAATTGAAGAGGAATGGCATCACATTCATCATCAAACAGAACATATCAAGATAGTCTCAAAGTACAATGCTGTATCTGAGAGGATAATGCCATTATGCCTACATGGAAAACCAGTTAATAATACTATTTCCAAATTTACACACTAACCACTAAAGTCAGTGATGATAAAATTGAAGAATTCTACCATTTGCTGAAATTAATCAAACATGAAATCAAGATATATTGATAATTGTAGGCAATTGGAATGCAGAGGTAGAGAACAAAGAGGAAAGATCAATACTTGGAAAATATGGCCTTGGTAATATGGCCTGGAGCTCACATGATAGAATTTTGCAAGAGCAGTGACCCAATGATTTGTTCATTGCAAATACTTCTTTAAACAACATAAAAGACAACTACACACATGGACCTCACTAGATGGAACACACGGATATTAAGTTGGCTATATATTTGGAATGAGATGGTGAAAAAGCTCTATAGCATCAGTCAATACAAGGCCATGGGCAGACTGTGGACCAGATCATAAATTTCTCACATGAAAGTTCAGGCTAAAGCTGAAGAAAATTAAAACAAGTCCACGAGAGCAAAAATATGACTTTGGATATATCCCACCTGAAATTGGAGATTATTTTAAAATAGATTTGATGTATTAGACACAAAAAAATTGAAAACAGAAGAGTTGTGGGATGACATCAAGAGCATTGTACAGGAAAAAAGGAAAAGGTGATTAAGTAGACAAGAAAGAAGGAAAATGCCAAAACGGATGTCAGCAGAGTTTTTGAAATTTAATTTCCAGTGTAGAGATGCTAAAGTTAATGGAAGAAATGAAGTAAAAGAGCTAAATAGAAAATATCAAAATTCAGCTAGAGAAAACAACATCAAATATTTAAAAATGTGCAAAGATCTGGAATTATAAGCGAAAAAGGAAGAGCACGCTCAGCATTTCTCAAGCTGAGGGAGCTGAAGAAAAAATTCAAGCATCTATTTGCAATATTGAGGGATTCTATTGGCAAAATATTGAATGATGCAGCAAACATCAAAAGAAGATGGAAGGGATACACAGAGTCACTGTACCAAAAGAAATGTTCTATGTTCAACCATTGCAACAGGTAGCACAAGATCAAAAGCCAATGGTACTGAAGGAAGAAGTGCAAAGTGCATTGAAGGTATTGGCAATAAGCAAGGCAGTAGGAACTGATAGAATACAAATTGAAATCTTCCAGCAAACTGATGTGCCACTGAAGGCACTCACTTATCTATGCTGAGAAATTAGGAAGACAACTACCTGGCCAACTGACTAGAAGAGATCCAAACTTGTGCACTTTCCAAAGAGAGGTGATTGGATGGAATGTGGAATCATCTGAAAATACCATTAATTTGGCATGGAAGTAAAATTGTATTAAAGGTAACACAAAAACAGCTGGAACTGTACATTGACAGAGAAGTTCCAAAGGTTTAAGATGGATTCAGAAGAGAATGTGGAATGAGGGACAGCACTACTGATGTCAGATGGATCTTGGCTGAAAGCAGAGAATACCAAAAAGATGTTTGCGTGTGCTTTATTTATTACAAAAAGACTTTTGATTGTGTGGATCATGACAAGCTGTGGACAGCAATGTGGAGAACGAGTGCTCTGAAACACTTGTGCTCATGAGGAATCTGTACATAGACCAAGAGGCAGTTGTTCGAACAGACTGAGGGAATGATGAATGGTTTAAAATTAGGAAGGGTGTGCACCATGGTTGTATTCTTTAACCATATTTATTCAGTCTGTATACTGAGCAAATTATCCATGAAGCTGGATTATATGAAGGAAACGGTGGCATCAGGATTGGAGGAAGAATCATTAACAACCTGCAATATGCAGATGATACAACCTTACTTGCTGAAAGCTAAAAGAACTTAAAATACTGATGAAGATCAAAGATCCCAGTTTTAGCAATAGATTGTACATCAATGTAAAGAAAACAAAAATCCTTACCACTGAACAAATAGACACCATCCGTATAAGTGAGAGTAAATTGAAGTTATTAAAAACTTCATTTTGCTCAGGTCAACCATCAACACTCTTGGAAGCAGCATTCAGGATTTCGAATGACATATTGCATTGGGCTTATCTGCTGGGCAAGACTTTAAAGCATTCAAGGAAAAAGATGTCAGTTTGAGGACTAAGGTGCACCTAATCCAAGCCATGATATTTTCAATGACCTTATATGAATATGAAAGTTGGACAGTGACTAAGGAAGACCGTAGTGGAATTGATGTATTTGAGCTATGGTGTTGGAGGAGTATATTAAAAGTACCATGGGCTGACAAAAGAACAAAGCAATCTGTGTTCCTTGGAAGCCAGGATGGCCAGACTTTGTCTCTCATACTTCAGACAATTATCAGGAGGGGAAAGTTCCTGTAGAATGATAGCATGTTTGGTAAAGTGGGAGGTTGGAGAAATGGAGGAAGACCCCCGATGGGATGGATTGTCACAGCAATGGGCTCAAATGTAGCAATGATTGTGATGTTGGTGTAGGACCTGACAATGTTTTGTTCTGTTGTGCATAGGGTCTCTATGAGTTGGTACCAACTTGATGGCATCTAACAAAAACAACATGAGATGTTTCAACAGATGGATGTGCACTGTAAGTGCTCACTCATCTATGCCAAGAAATCAGCATGAAAATCATCAAGTAGTAACATGCATATCACACACAAGTAAAATTTTACTGAAGGTAATAGCATCAGAATGTCTGCAGGGAAAGCCCAGAAATTTAAGCCCGATACAGAAGAGAATGTGGAATATGAGATATCATTGCTGATGTCACATGCAACTTGGCTGAAAGCAGAGAATAGCAGAAAGATGTTTACCTGTGCTTTATTGATGATACAAAAGCTTTGAAATCTGTAGATAATAACAAATTATGGATAACATTTCTTATAATTCTCAAACACATCATTTTGCTCTTATGAAACCTGTACATAGTTCAATAGACAGTCTTTTGAACACAATAAGGATAAACTATGCAGTTTAAATTTTCAAAAAAAAGGTGTGTGTCAGAATTGTAGCCTTTCACCGTATTTGTTCAATCTATATACTGAGCAGATAATCCAAGAAGCAGGGTATATGAAGAAAAATGAAATGTGACATCAGGATTGGAGGAAGACTCACTAACAACCTGTAATACCAGATGACAAAACCTTGCTTTCTGAAAGTGAAGAGAAATTGACACACTTACTGATTACATTCAGAGTCCATACAACCTTAAATATGTATTACAACTCAACATACAGAAAAAAAAAATCCTCAAAAATGGAACAATAAATAACATCACGATAAACAGAGAAAATATGAAATTGCTGAAGATTTTGTTTTATTTGGATCTATAATCCATGCTCATGAAAGCAGCAGTCTATAAATAAAGATGTATTGCAGTGGGTAAACCTGCTGCAAAAAAGAAACAAATCTAATACGCATGTGACACCTGGACAAAGAATCAGGAAGACTCAAGTAGAATTGATGCCTTTGAATTATGGCTTTGGTGAAGAATATTGAATATAATGTAGACTGCCAGAAAAAATGAACAAATTGATGTTGGAAGAAGTATAGCCAGAATACTTCTTAGAAGGGAGGATAGTAAAATTCCATTTCACATAATCTGGGTATATTATCATGAGGGACAGGTCTTTGGAGAAAAATGTCATGCTTAGAAAGTAGAAGGTCAGCAAAAAGAAATAGGAAGACCCTCAACAAGATGGATTGATACAGTGACTGCAACAATGAACTCAAACGTGGCAGCAATTGTGATGATGTTGTAGGACCAGGCAGTGTTTCTGTTGCACAGAGGGTCTCTATGAACAGAATTGGTTTGATGGGATCGATCACCACTACCACTAACAAAACAAAACAAACCCATTGCCACTGATTTGATTCTGACTCATAGTGATACTATTAGACAGAGTTAACTGCCCATTAGGTTTCCAAGGCTATAGCCGTTACAGAAGCAGAAAAACGCCTGGTTGGTTCCAATCACTGACCTTTTGTTAGTGGCATAGCTCTTAACCACTTGGACACAGGATTCCTAAGAAGATCATAACCTTTCTCTTTTTAGTAGTTTAAGTGTCTCATTGATTAAAAAGAAAACTTGGTTACAGACATTATATGATATTCCTGACCAAGCAGCTTAATTATTAACTCTAACAATGTTACAAATTTATAGAAAGTATGAGCAGATTCAGCTGTAGTTTTAGTTTATATAGACATATGTCAGTATAATGTTTTCATATGTCTGATTTCCACCATATCCACTAAATGTTAAGGAGCCCTGGTGGCACAGTGTGTTACAAGTTGGGTTTGTGTTACAAGGTCAGCAGTTTTGAATCTACCAGCCACTTTACAGAATAAAAATGACACTTTCTGCTTCTGTAAAGATTTACAGCCTCAGAAACTCTATACAGGGTTGCTATGAATTGGAACCGACTCAGCAACACACAACTATCAACAGCACACAACTAACACCACCAAAAAATGTTATTCTCTTTGATTTACTAGAAGGGATATTCATACAGGTTATCAATCTGTAAATAAGAACTAGCCCTATCAACATGTTACGAAAATCTAAGTTTGAGCACTATTATTGCATTTTTATACAGAAGCCTCTTATCAACACGTGAAGACAAGTCTAATCTTTATTTTAAAACCACAGGGATTGGGCCACAGAAATAAAGAGGTTAAAAGTAGTCCAGGTGTGACATGACTTCACTATTTACCATCTTCTTGGTAACTGACAAATGATTGACAGCAGCACTTGACAATGACATGATTTCCCTAATGTGTTGATAAGAGCTGAAAGGGGTAATTTTGAATAAAAAAGACTATCTAGCTTTGTAATACCTGGATGCTGGAACGAATCAGAAAATCCTGTTACTGCAATTTTATTGAAAAAGAATCACAAGATGTAGTTTTAAATTAATGTATTTATTTTTACTACGAATGTGTTTTAATCCGTTTTGTAATCTTAGAAAGTAATAAAAATAAAAATGTAAGATTATCAAAAAAATTTCCAAAAGGAACAAGAACAGCTACGTGTAAGCAGGACCTTAGAATGAGTGAATTACTATAATTGGGAAATCACTTTGGCTCTAAAGGTTCCTAGCAGTAAAGCAAGAAGATAAACACATGGGTTTACACAATTTCTTTTTTTCTGTCTTACAAAAGAAAATAAACACTTTCATCTATTGAAACCAACTTTTTCCTGGAACCAAATTTAAGGAGAAATTTATCATGTGGTTCCTCATATAAGAGGTGCTGAATAGCATAATAGACAATGTCTGCAAGGAACAAAAATACTGTTCAAATGGACAGTTCTGGTATTGATTCACTTTGCAATCTGAGAACATAACATTAAATTGTACTCAGTGAAGGCCTTTCTGGAGGGGATAAGAGGAAATGGCCAAGGTACTCGCTTTCTGATGATTAAACTTGATAGTGGGCATAGAGCTGGGAGACAAGTGAAGGGATAGTTAACATGCCCATTAGACTGCCTCCAACATCATATGTCTTAAGAGAGCCTTTGGCCTTTATTGGGAGGCAGTTAACTCATAACTGAGTTCTCACAGATTCCTGTAGTGTAGGTAGTCTATATTGTTTGCTAAAGTTAAAGTTAAGAAAGAAAAGTGGTTACTGAATTGAGAAAAGTTTTTAAGAAGGAAAAGTATATTCTTGCCTAGACAAAGGTCAACTCTATTCATCTTCAGTTGTGGAAACAGGGTTACTGAAAAGTGATGCCAATATTTTTCACAAAGAGGAGTGTTTTATCTTTTAAAGCTTTCAAAGAATATTTGGCTGAACCTCTGTGTTTAGTGCCGGATGGCAGAGACAAGATGACTTCAAGATGAAATGTATTAGGGGGGCTTTAAAAATTTCATGAAAACATTTCATTATCTTTTCATTCTATTTATCCATGAAGTTTTTGAAGCCCCCTCATATTTATGGTGAGTGTTATCAAAGCATATCTATCCTATTAGGGCAGAACATTTTTCCATGGTCTTTGGAGGATATTTGATTTTAAGTAAATTATTCATTCACATTAGTGATGGAAAATACCAAACCGATTTTAGGTCTCAAAAAGTTTATGTTGAACACTAAAGGATAGGGGACAAAAAGATACTATCTTTGGAGTCTGGGCAATTTTGTTTGAATTTTGACAGTGTCTTTTTCTTATGTCTGCTTTTGTGCAATTTAATCTGTCTAAAACTATTTTTGAATAAAAAATGCCTAGAGAATTTGTTTGACGTCTGAAGTGTAGAAACACATTTAAAGATTATCCATATCCAACAATTATTGATCCCACACCCACATCTCATTTGGTAAGAATTAGTGAGCCCTATAGTTAACTTACTTCAAAAGATCAAGACAATGAGATGGAGAAAATAAAGCACTTAAGCATAGCTGGTTATACTGTTTTCCATTCAACATAACTATTTCCCCTTCTCACTCTTTTCCTCCAAAATATTAGTTGTACATAGGATAGACTCACACAACTGTACTGAAATTATATAAGAATCAATGTTTCTTAAAGTTGTGAATCCTAGATCAAATATTAATATTTGAGGCTCAGATACCCTACCACTGATTTAACATCTGTAGATTCCAGAAATTTGCATCTTTAAAGAAGTGCCATAGGTAACTCACATGTGCACAGTAGTTGACTATGACTTGTCTTAACCCCTTATCTAAGAGATAAATCCTACTCTTCCAGGCAACACTTTTTGGAACCCTAGTGAGGCACTGTAGGGTAAGCACAGAACTTCTAACTGTCAAGTTGGCAGCTCAAATCCACCAGCTGCTCCTCAAAAACCCTATACAAATTCGCTATGAGTCGGAATCAATCTGAAGACACTTAACAACAGCAACAACAAGGCAACAAATTTGATAACCTCTTCCTTGCTGTTTTCATAACAAATCTACATCCCATGACAAAGAGTGGGGAATATTATCAGGAGATAGGAGAATTATGGAGTCCTTGTGTGGTGCTGTGGGTAAATGTGCTGGACTGCAAATTCAGTTTGAAATGCCAGGTCTGTGGTTCAAGCTCACCAGCCACTGCTCGGAAACTCTATACAGGGTAGCTATGAGTCAGCATTTAAGCACAACAAAAGAGGATTATGTCTACAAATGGCAACTAAATTCAGAAAATTCTGTTTTCTAAAGGTGGTGCACCAATGTACCTCATCCCACATTCTCTTCTGACCATGTACTGTTGACATTCTTGTTACAAGAGATGGGAATTTTTGTTGCCTCCCCTTGTTTCCAGGTAGACTTCTTACACAACAGAAATGATGTGGTATGATGGTTAAGGCTAAGCAATAAAGCATTATTTATTCTACCTGCTCCTCTTCTGATACCTGCCATTAGAACTCAGTCATCATGCTGTAAGAAAGCCAAGTAGTCAGGTAGAAAGGACTTGCATAGGTACTCTAATCAAAGCCTCAGGAGAGGTTGCAGATTATCAACCATGTAAGTGAGTGAGTCTTCATTTGTTTCTAGCCCTCAGCCTTCCAGCCACATCAGCTGATGCTAAGTAAACTAGATATTTCTTAGTAAAGTAAATATTGTCACTGTTTTAAGACACTAATATTTGTGGCAGTTTGTTACAGGTAAATAATGTTTTTGTTGGTAAATGCTATTGAGTTGATTCCAACCCTGTAAAGGGTTTCTAAGGAGCAACTGGTGGGTTTGAACCACCAACCTTTTGGTTAGCAAACCAGTGCTTATTTTAGGGATACCTGAATTGTAGATGATTGTCTTTATGTTTACCAACTTGGAATACCATTTTCTCTTGTGTTTGTTGCAGTTGTTGTGTGCCATTAAATCGGCTTGGACTTATAACAACTCTGCATAGAGTTTCCAAGGAGCTGCTGATGAGTTTGAACTGCCGACCTTTTGATTACCAGTCCAGCGTTTATCTTATAGTGCCACATGAGGACTAAGTTCTCTTGCATATGTATGGAATATTATTATCTGTAACTACATTCCACTACCAGTTCTTGATTTTATCAGGGCTTAGGTACTTTTATACAACTCTTGTTTTTATGCTACATCAGTAGTTTGGGCCAATAACAGACCGCATGCCTCCATCATAGTCAATTTAAGAAGGTAATTGCTGGAGAAATCAAATTCACTTTTTGATACAAAATTTGTTAATCAATTCAAATAAGTTTATTATCAATTCCGTTCCCCTCTGTCCTACTTTTCTGATACCAGCTGCATATGCATCACTTAATTCTTCTATATCAAATCACCAGGATCTCACAAGTTAAAGTACCCAGTCTTATAGAATGACAAGTCTGTCTAAGACTCCAAGAACAAGCCACAAGCTTAGCGGGCCCCACGACACTCTGACTTCTGACCTGATAGGTATTACCAACCATGTGAGTGAGTGAGCCTTCAAGTGTGTCCAGCCCTTCAGCTGCTGTGAAGTGATGTGAAGTAAAATAGAGATTTGGGAAAAATTAACTTCATATTTTTGAGTAAAGTAAATATTGCCATTGTTTTGAATACTAATATTTGTGTAGTTGGTTACTTATAAAAAATGTTGTTCTCTCTACGCACGCCAGATGTCAACCATAGCTCAGAGATCCCTAGGAGCCCCATTTCTGGTCTGTTGGAGCCCCCTACTCCCTAGGGATTAATAATTCACTAGAAAGACTCACAGAACTCACTAAAAGCACTATATTTATGATTGCTGTTATAAGTGCCATCAAGTTGGTTCTGACTTATAGCGACACTGTATAGGGTTTCTGAGGAGTAGCTGGTAATTTCAACAGCCAACTTTGTGATTAGGAGTCCATTGTTTATCCTATAACACAACACTATGCCATAGTGGTGGTGGTGGTTGTGTCCCATAGAGTCGGTTATGATTCATAGTGAACCTGTATAGAGTTTCTGAGGCTGTAAATCTTTAAAGGAGCAGAGAACCCTATTGTTCTCCCATGGAGTGGCTGATAGATTTGAACAGCTGACCTTGTGGTTAGCAGACCAATGTGTAACCACTACAATATCAGGCCTCCTTAGAATATGCCATAAAAAACATTAAATATTTATTAAGCTTCTGAACTTTAAATGCTTCAGTGTACTTACTGTAGTAAACTCTTTAGTTTATAGTGTTTTCACACCTGTCAACCTTTCCAACTTTGCTTCTTTAGATAGAAGAATATATAGAACTAAAAATATATATATATTCCTTTCAAGGAATCACTTCATTTTAGTACAACAAATATGTAAAAGCTTGGGGGAAGGGAAATATTTTAAATGTGTTAGTGATTCTTTATGGGAAAGGTTGTTTGGTGTGAGCAACAAAGTTACGAATTGTTCCTGTCCTCTGTGGGTGGGAATGTGGAGGAGAGATGTCGCTAGTGAATGTTTTAGAAATATCTGAATACATCATTACACTTTCATTAATTTAGCAACTATGATTTATTTATTGCATCTATTGTATGTTACAAGCATTTTGCATTGAGTACCAAATTCACAAGAGAGGTCCACTGTCTAGCTTGAGTTCACATAAGCAGTGTCAAGAGCTGAGTTCTGAGTCCAGATTGTAAGACCTCTCCTTTGTTTTATTTATTTATTACATCTGTTGTTGTTAAGTGTCGATTCTGATTCATAACAACCCTGTACAGGGTTCCTAGGAGTGGCTGGTGATTTTGAACTACTGATCTTGTGGTACAAACTGACCTTGTGGTTTAGGTGTATGATTATTTGCTTTTGAAAAATTTGGCAATATAAAATAATTTTTTAAAAAAAGATAATTCAGCTATGTTGGCTCTATTTCTATAATGATTGCTGGGAGATTGATGCTCTACTGTGCTTTTTATAGTATGTTTTCATGTTTCAAGTATTTTAATTAGAGATCATATTACCTTTGAATCCAAAGTGCATGTGCATAAAAAGAAACCTCAGCTTAGTCACTGTCTTTTTGCAAGAATATAAAGCTTGCCAATTTTCAAGCATTATATTTTACTGCATTTGTAAATATTAAAATTCTCAAGGGTAATTTCACTGATTTTTGGAGTGTACAAGAAAATTAGTATCTCATGCAAAACCTAAAAATTATAGGGGTGAAACTTAATTATTATTTACTAAAAACTGAAAGTTGGTTACTTGTCCAATTTTTTTAGATTTGCTCATTTTGAATATTACAGATCTTGTTTTTAAAATTGTTGTTGAAAGTATTTAATATTCTAGCAAGATAGATTGATACAATGAGAAAATCTTACAAGCGTTTGTATTATACTACCAGGGTAAATAAAAAAGTATTGCTACTAGAATTTTAATTCATATATGCATGGGTTTGTTCTAAACAACATGTGTTTAAACACATTTCTAAGATCAGTGAATGACTACAGACAACTTCTCTCAATAATGCACTTGTCTTAGTCTCATTGTTGTTGTTGTTAAGTGCCGTCGAGTCGGTTCCGACCCATAGCGACCCTGTATATGGTTTCCAAGGAGCAGCTGGTGAGCTTGAACCACCAACATTGCAATTCAAACTGCTTTACAGTCTGGCACATTAACCCACCATGCCACACCAGGACTCTGTTAGTCTCATTGTTGTTGTTGTTGTTGTGAAGTGCAGTTGAGTCGGTTCTGACCCATAGCGACGTTGTATAGTGTTTCCAAGGAGCAGCTGGTGAGCTTGAACCACTAACCTTGCAGTTCAAACGGCTTTGCAATCTGGTGTATTAACCCACAGCGCCACACCAGGACTCATTAGGGTACTTTTAAAAATCCCATCAATACAGTGGCTTCTGAAGGGATCTGCTGGACCATTCATATTTAAACAGGAAAAAATATAGTGACTGTGTTTTGGATTCCAGCTGGATACTCTTGATAAATTTTCTCAAAGAACACAGGATGATCACTGGTGCTTATTATGAAGAAAATTTAAGAAATTGAAAATTGCATTAGTGAGCAAAAGGCCAGGAAAATTGCACCAAGGATTTTTTTTTTTTTTTTTTTTAAATCACAGCAATGTACCTCCCCATTCTTCATAAGTAGCCCGTGCTGTCCTAATAGAATTTCATTGAGAAACCTTACCCTATTCAGCTTTACAACCCTCATCTTCCCATTTCAGACTTCTTTCTGTTCCCTAAGCTCAAAGAACATTGCAAATGTTCTTCAGTGCCTTGAAGATGTCAACACTGTTGTTTTGACTTGGTGTAAAAAAAAAACAAACTGGAGTCCTGATGTGGCACTGTGGGTTAATGCGCTGGACTGCAAAGTCATTTGATCCACAAGGTTGGTGGTTCAAGCTCACCAGCCGCTATTTAGAAACTCCATACAGGGTCTCTATTGTTTGGAACAAACTCAATGGCACTTAACAACAACAAATCAAGAAAAGGACAGATGTTTGCAGGGAAACATTAGAGAAATGGATCACTACTTTCAGAACTGTATAGACATATCTGGAGGATATAGTAAGAAGTAATAGTGTCATATTTTGATATTTTTGTATAATAAAGGTTTTTATAAATTTATAACAATACTTTTTGACTTATCCTCATATATCTGTTGTGTTTTTCCTTAACCTAAATTTAAATGGTAATTTCTTTAATATACCCACAGTTATACTATGAGGTGTAGATATTTTCTAATGATTTTCATCTATGAAATGATGCATGATGCACAGTTAACATTTGTAAGGTTAATTAAGAAAAATAGTGAAGGCATTAAAAGGAAAAAGAAAATAAACATAAATGATCTTTATGTGTGTATACACACATCTACTCTTCAATTATCCAGTATCTTACTATTCAACATTTTGTATTCACAACAATAGTAAAAAAAAATTCTATCTAAATACTTTACTCATTAATAATCCATATCAAGCTGTAGCAAATGCTGAGGTGCAAAGTAAGAATAACACTGGCTGTGTTGGTTAAGATTATGTGTCAACTTATGTGAGCCATGATTCTCAGTGGTTTGGAAGTTACTTAATGACATAATTTGACAGTTACATAATGATGTATTCATCCTCAACTTCTTAAATCTGGTGTAGTCATCCTCCATTTTAACATAACACTGTTTTGCACATAATGGAGGCTTACCTGGCTAATTAGTGTTGTTGTTAGGTGCCACTGAGTTGATACTGCCTCACAGTGACCCCATGCACAACAGAATGAAATACTGCTCAGTACTGGGCCAACTTCAGAACCATTGCTACACCCAATCCCATTGCTGCTGCCACTGTGCCAATCTATCTTGCCGGATATATATATAGAAAGAGACTGCTTACTAGGTTCTATGTATATTGTATGCCCTGGCCATGCTAGCTTCCAAGGAGAACTCTGGCTTCTTCCAACACAGACCTATTTTTTCTTTTGGCAGTCCATGGCTTCCAAGGAGCACTCTGGTTGCACTTCTTCCAACACAGATTTGTTGGTTCTCTTGGCATCCCATAGTGCTTCCAATTATCTCCTCCAACACCATAACTCAAATGCATCAATTCTTCTATGGTCTTCCTTATTCACTGTCCAGCTTTCATAAGGATATGGAATGTAACCATGTTAATTAGTATTGTTGCTGTTGTTGTTAGGTGCCATCGAATTGGTACCAATTCATAGTGACCCTATGCACAACAAAAGGTATATATACAAAGAGAGATAGTTACTTATCACTAATTATTGTACATAGACCAAAAGATAATTGTTAGAACAAATGAGCACTGAATGGTTTAAAATCAGGGAAGATATGTGTCAGAGTTGTGTTCTTTCACCATACTTATGTAATCTGTATGCTAAGCAAATATTCTGAGAAACTGGATTATATGAAGAAAAACGTGGCATCAGGATTGGAGGAAGACTCAATAATAACCTGAGATATGCAGATGATGCAACCTTGCTTGCTGAAAGTGAAGAGGACTTAAAAATACTTACTGATGAAGATCTAAAACCACAGCCTTCAGTATGGGGTGCATTGCAATATAAAGAAAGCAAAAATCCTCACCACTGGACCAATAAACATCAAAATAAATGAAGAAAACTTTGAAGTTGTCAAAGAATTCATTTTGCTTGAATCAACCATCAACATTATGGAAGCAGCAGTCAAGAAATCAAATGACATACTCTTAAAAGTGTTGAAGAGCAAAGATGTCAGTGTGAGGACTAAGGTGTGCCTGACCCAAGCCATAGTATTTTCAATAACCTCATATGCATGTGAAAGTTGAGCAGTGAATAAAGAAGATCATAGAAGAATTGATTCATTTGAGCTATGGTGTTGGAGAAGAATATTGAAAGTTCCATGGACTGCCAAAAGAACAATCTAATCTTGGTTGGAAGAAATAGAGCCAGAATGCTCCCTGGAAGCCAGGATGGCCAGTCTTCATCTGTTATACTTCAGACACATTGTCAGGAAGGACCAGTCCCAGGAGAAGGATATCATGTTTGGTAAAGTGGAGGTTGGAACAAATGAGGAAGACCCCCAATTCGATGGAATGGCCCAGTAGTAGCAGGAGCGGGCTCAGGTGTAACCATGATTGTGAGGTAGTTCCAGGACCAGTCAGTGTTTCATTCTGTTAGGTATAAGGTCTCTATAGTTGATACCAACTCAATGGCACAAGACAACAACATTTGTGTGGCTAGTCAGTTTTACTCAGTTGTGAAATAGTAGCTAAAGTATCCAATCTATATTTTCTCCATCTGTGAATTTTTCACTGTATCTGTGTGTTTGTGTATGATCAAAGAAATATATAGAAGAAAAATGGCAATAAAATGTGACTTTAAGAGGTATTGTTTTGTTAAAGGCCTTCTAGTCAGTTCTGACTCATAGCAAACCTTTCAGAAGCTTCTAAAATCTTTTTGGGAGCAGAACGCCTCATCTTTCTCCTGAAGAGCAGCTGGAAGCTAAACGTCAGAGTCTGTGGTTCCCAGTGCAGTTTTTATTGTATGGAGCCACTGTGCTCCCAGCATGTGAATAGTGTTGGGATATTTCAGTTCTTCTCAATTGAATATGAAAGATGGATTGATGTACTTGGTTTATAACAATTAGTTAAGTAGCCATGTGAATTTTTTGGCCAAATTGACCTAGGTGTTTATCAAATCTACATCTCAGCTGTATAGATTTATGATAGATGCTTTGTCTTTAAAATTCAAATTCTTCATCTGTAGAAAGTAAGAATTTATTTCACAGAATAGTTGTGAAAATTAAAAACAATCTGTTAAATATAAAATGTTTTTCAATATAGCTAGCATTAAGTGGACAGTTGCTGACAGTTATATTGCACGTATATGATGGTGGTGGTTGTGTGCCACTGAATTGGTGCCAGCTCATAGTGACCCTGTATAGGGACTCTGAGGCTGCAAATCTTCAAAGGAGCAGAAAGCTTCATCTTTCCCCTGTGGGGCAGCTGATTCAAGCTGCTGATCTTGCACTTAGCAGCCCAACTCATAACTCACTATGGTATTTAGAATCAAATCTTCATTATTGTATTTAGAATCAAAATCTTTAGACATTAGGATTTAGTTTTCATAAGTGATCCTTTCTCTCCATCTCTTATTGGTTTATGTGATTGGTCATTCTGGATGAAAAAATTGAGCACGCTAAACTCACGTCCATCAGAGAAGCTTTTGTTCATTTTGATTTTGATATTGTTTGATTTTGGCTAATCACTAACCTCAGTCTTCGGACAAACAATAAGAATCACCATTTGCTTCTGTCTTCTCTGAAAATGAGCTGAAATCCACGGGGTTATATGTCCTGTGTGCTGTCATGTTCAATTAATATTAATATGTTCTATTATTAGTTAAATATATATAATTATTATATGACATATTTATGTTTTGTTAATCTGTTTTATTGCCAGTTAGGGAATTATTATATGGCACATTTATATTCTTATTCACTACATCTTTCAAGGCCAAGTTGATTGATTAATAGTTATATAAATTGTTTAATGGTATATTTATTGTGAATTTCTAGAGATTTGATTATGTTATATTTTGCTATCACAGAGTGCAGATACACAGCCCAATTTAAGTAAGATCTACTTCACATCTATTGTCTTATCTTCACTGTTAGAACATTTGTCTATGACTCTCTAATGACTTATGTTGTTGTTAAGCGCCGTCGAGTCGATTCCGACCCATAGCGACCCTGTACAGGGTTTCCGAGGGTGTAAATCTTTACGGGAGTAGAAAGCCTCATCTTTCTCCCACGGAGCGGCTGGTAGTTTCGAACCGCTGACCTTAAGGTTCGCAGCCCGATTCGTAACCACTACGCTACCAGAGCTCCTTATAGTTAATGATTAAAGAGCATTATAGAAATATATAGTTAGAAATTTTCTATTTCTTTAACTCCACATTATAAGTGACGAGTACGTAGGTGTTTAAAAGCATTATAAAAACATGGTTACAATGTAAAAGTATTAAAGAAGTATATATAGTAGTGATTTACACATAAGTGTTTCAAGAACATTAAATAATTAGAGGTAATTTGAAAGTACAGAGAACATATACACAGTTGAACAAGTAAATGGTATTTCTCTCCCAGTGTCACTGCAGAACCAATTGAGACAGAAGAGAAAGACAGATGGAGAAGAGGTTTTTGGAAAATCTGACTAATATTTCACCCTGAATACGATAGACTTCCTTACCTAGTCACAGATAGTGCCGGACCACCAGTTACTTATGGGACAGTGGCCCCTGCACTCATGACCTTATAGTGCAGAGGAGAAGAGAGTGTGTGCTCCTTAAAGATTGGTGCCCAAATCAAACCAGAACCAAAATGAAAACAGAAACAAAACTACTCTGATGGATCTGAGCTTCAGCCAGTATGACCAATCTCAGGAGAGTGAGAGATGGAGAAAGAGACTTCTGGGAAATTATATTCATGTAAACAGAAGGAAAAGATGAAAGGAGGTTCTCTATGATTTACTAATAATTTAAATCCAAGCATTGAATTTTATTCTATTTTACTATCTTGTGGAGTTCTGGTGTGGCACTGTGTGTTAATGCACTGGCTTGAAACGTAAGGTTGGTGGTTCAAGCAAACCATCCACTTCTTGGAAACTCTATACAGGTTCCCTGTGGGTCAGAACTGACTCAACGGCACTTAACTACAACAACAACAATGATTCACATAGACTTATTTTATAATGTTTGAGATAACACAATCTCTCTGATTTCCACTCATTTTACATCAAACATACATTTGTAGTCATAATCTAAATTCTTTGAATAGTGAAATGATTTTTATTTCTCTAAGGAACTCTGGAAGCTTTGTGGTTACTAGTAGGGCTGCTAACTTCAAGGTTAGTAGTTCGAAACTACCATCTGCTCCATGGGAGAAAGATGAGACTTTCTGCTCCTGAAAAGATTTACAGCCTCAGTAAACCTATGCAGGGTCACTATGAGTCTGAACCTATTACATGGCACATAACCACTACCACCACCAAGCCTTCTTAAAGGCTATTTCATAGTGTGATGTTGATCATGTCTGCTTTACACACAAAGGGTTAGAGGCCCAATGGAACCACTTGGTCGCTCCTTTGTTAGGACTCCTGGTGTGTGGCGCTGTAGAGTTATGTGCTGGACTGCAAAGTCGGTTTGAACCACAAATTGGCACTTCAAACTCACCAGCCACTTCTCGGAAACCCTGTACAGGGTCACTATGGGTCGGAACCGACTCGCTGGATTTTAACAACAAAACTATTTATGGTTAAGAAGATTTGACTTGCCCTAATGAGGGTCTTCATCTTTTTCTCTAACACCTCCACCTTACCAAACATGGTATCCTTCTCCAGCGACTGCTCCCTCCTGACAATATGTCCAAGATTGAGAGACGAAGTTTGGCCATGTTGGCCTCCAAGGAGCACTCTGGCTGCATTTCTTCCAAAACAGATCTATTGGTTCTTTTGGCAGCCCATGGCACTTTCAATATTCTCCTCCAACAATTCTTCTACGGTCTTCCTTATCCACTGTCCAGCTTCACAAGCATATAAGGTTATTGAAAATACCATGGCTTGGGTCAGGTGCACCTTAGTCCTCAAGCTGACATCTTTGTTCTTCAACACTTTAAAAAGGTCTTGTGCAGCAGATATAGCCAGGTGGCGGCATCGATGGACTCAAGCATGGCAACAGTAGTTAGTCTGGTCCAGGATCAGGCAGTGTTTCGGTCTGCTGTGCATAGGGTCACTATGAGTCGATGCTGACTCCATGGCACCTAACAACAACAACAACAACAATCTTTATATCCTTATGGTAAAACTATCTTAATCTTTT
Source organism: Chrysochloris asiatica (assembly GCF_000296735.1). Lineage (NCBI taxonomy): Eukaryota > Metazoa > Chordata > Mammalia > Afrosoricida > Chrysochloridae > Chrysochloris > Chrysochloris asiatica. Next base: position 2,129,012 of record NW_006408703.1, read on the forward strand.
TGTTTTATCCTCAAAGAACACCTTTTAAAACTTATTTTTAGTGATTTTTCTCAAACGATTTCTCTTAAGTTTAACAAAAGTTTCTTGAAATCTAACTTACTACCTGGGAGAGCACTATAAAGTCCTGAAGGAAGTATTTATTACAGAAGAAAAACAAAACAAAACTTGTGCTATAACTTGTTATTTTGATTAATTAAGATTTTATTTAAAGCTGTTGTTGTTACGTGCCGTGGAGCTGATTCCGACCCAAGACGACCCTGTGTAGGGTTTCCAAGGAGCAGCTGGTGAACTTGAACCACCAACTTTGCAGTTCAAATGACTTTGCAGTCTGATGCATTAGCCCACAGCGCCACACCAGGAGTGGCATAAAAAGCACAGTAAATAAGTTTAGAATGAATGTCCTGCTAAATAGTTAGCATGGTCTGAATGTACTTAATGGCAAGAAAATGAAATATAACAGAACTGAAGCTTGTTAATTTTCAATAATGTTGAGGTCTACGACAGGTTATTATATTTTGTGGATTACTAAGAATGTGAAAAACACAGGATGTGAAGTTAGAGATATCAAATACACTGTATTTATTTTGAATAACTGTTTTTATTTCAGCTATTCCTAATGCTCCAGAATTCATTGGTAAATGCATATAACACTCTTGGTAAAATTTATGAAATTTTTCCAGGGACATTATCTATTGACTATTATTTCCTTTTTTTGCTGACAACTGAGGTAAATTGCCTAGAGCTCTCTGTGAAAATTATGAGGATTGCCAGTTTATTAGAAAGAGCTATTGAAGTCTCATGTCAGTTGTTATTTCCTCTTGATAAATTTCATATTAGAGGCTATTATCATTCATGTAATATTTTAAAATATAAGCAAATCAGTACTCTTCCCTGACTGTCTTATTTATACAACAATCTTCAGAATGAAAGCATTGAATACATTTATTGAAAATTAGAAGTTCCACACCTAGTGGAACCTCAATTTGAGTGAGTATGATTGAATTAATATGAGTAGAGCTGGAATAATAGTGAGCTCAGTAATTAACCTATAAATACTATATTTTTAAAAGCAATGGATCTCATCTCACCACCTTGAAAATTATAATACATTATGGTCCTGCTAATTTTCTCCATTGGAGATCTATTCATTTTCTATCTTCCCTTCTCTCCTTCAAGAGCCATAGAGGCATGGGTCTTTCAGGTGTGCTCTCCATTGTATCCTCAAAGACTAGTCTGAGACATGCAACCTTTTAACGACCATTTGCCAAATGAAAACTCAGATTTATACCAGCAGTACTTCATTCATACATGCACGGTTCACTGTAACTGTGTTCATTTGTTTGTATGTGATTGGGAGTGAGACCTCAATGATTTATCTGTACTTCCTGTAGGATTGTGTTGAAGCAGCACTGAGTCCAGACACAGTAGGTCTTGACATTGTTAACCGAATCTGTCTCAGTACTGTGAGTGGTCAAATTTTGTGTATGCAACTATAAATTTTAAAAAGTAATTTATTTTGAAAAGTTCAAAAATTTTTTTAACTTTTTAGAAAATATTTTCTTCTCTCCACACCAAGTTAACAGTGTCTGCAAATGCTTTAGAGCTTTGCCTTATGGGGATGATGCTCCAACAGTAGAACAGAAGTCAACAGACTCTAGGCCTCTGGCCAGACCCAGTCTTTCAGCTTAGACTTAGACTTCTTCTTCTTCTTTTTTTTTTTTTTTTTTCTCACATTTCTTGAGGGTTGATTTAAAAAGAAAAAAGAAGACTATGCCAAAGAGACCATATGTGGCTCACAGAGCCTAAAATATTTACTTTCTGGTCCTTCACAGAAAAATTTTCTGGCCGTTGGGCTAGAGGATTGTTACATTTATAAGATGTATTACCTCACTTTCTGAGGCTGCTTAGTAACCCAATTGAAATAAGTATTAATAGTATTAAATTTTAGTATTTTTTAAAAATACAGTGTTTAGTGTGGAATTAATTATATACTTCATATTTGTCGTTGGTAGGTGTCATCAAGTCGATTCTGACTCATAGTGACCTTATGCACATCACAACAAAACACTGCCCGGTCTTCACCATCGTTGTTAAGCTTGAGTCCATTGGTACTGCCACTGTGTCAATGCAACCTTACGTATATTTTATAAGAATTCTTCATAAAGTTTTACTTTTGTTGAATCTTACATTAGCCTTGAATTCTCAACTCTGGAAATAAGAATAAGACTCATGGACCACTATGAAAGCCATGACATTTTTCATTCCCACTTGAATCAATATTAGAAACAATGTGTCTTGACTTAGCATTGTAAATAAGAAAAATGCTAGTGCATGTATCATTTATTTAACTTGATTTTTCTTTCTTTAAAAATCAATATTTATCATAGAAAGATGTATTATACAAATATTCCATACGCCATTAAGAACAAGAGGGTATTAATAAAACAAATAGATGAGAGAAAAAGAGAAAGGAAGATGACAATGTATGATTGGTATTTTTAATTTATAACTCATTTTAGAATATGAGGTTTCATAGAGCATAAATTTAACTGGTTTCGTATAGATTTCCAGAAATGCTGACCAAATATCTTTAAGGCTAGAAATAATCTATTTCACAAAAATATACTTTTCATCTTGTTCAACTTGAGAGAGTGATTCTACCACAGCAATAGATCTTTCTTTATACATTTCCAACCAAAATAAATGATAATAGGGAAGATGTCTTCTCAGCGTAGCCTAGAACAGATTAAAAAAAAGTATCAAAATGGAAAACTATATGGTGCTGTAGGAAAGACACTAAATTGCATGTCCAGTAAGAACTGTAAGGTTGGTGGTTCAAATTCCAAAAGCCGCTCCTCAGAAACCCTATGCAGGGTTGCTATGAGTTGGAACTGACTTGACAACACTAAACAACAATAACAACATAGTATCTAATAAGTGAGAGTGTTTACATGTTATTGTTATATGCCTGTGACTTGTCTCAGACTCATAGTGACCCTATGCACCTCAGAATGAAACATTGCTCAGTCCTGTTCCCTATTTACAATCATTAATCTTGAACCAATTGCTGCTGCCACTGTGCCAATCCATCTCATTTGGGGGATCTTTGTCTTTTGGCTGACTGTCCACTTTACCATTCATGATGTCCATGCTGAAAGCATATTCAAAATATGACAGATGAATTCTTGTCTTCCTGGCTTCTTAGTAGCATTATACCAACATAGATTGGTCTGTTATACTGGCAGTCCATGGTACTTTTAATATTCTACTTCAACACCAAAATTCAAATGCATCATCTCCTCTGTGGTCTTCATTATTCACTGTACAACTTCCACATAAATATGAGGCTGTTGAAAATACCATGCCATGAGTAAGGCAAACCTTACTCTTCAAACTGACATCTTTACTCTTTTAAACTTTAAAGAGGTCTTGTGCAACAGATTTGCCTAATGCAATAAGTCATTTGGTTTTTTGACTTTTGCTTCCATGAGTGTTGATAGTAGGTGGAAGCAAAATGAAATTTTTGACAACTTCAATCTTTTCTCCATTTATCATGATGTTATTTATTGGTGAAGAGATGAGGATTTTTATTTTCTTTACATTGATGTGAAACCCATACTGAAGGCTGTGGTCTTTGATATTCATTATAAGTATTTTAAGTGCTCTTTGCTTTCAGCAAGCAAGGTTGCATCATATGCATATTGTAGCTTGTTAGAGTCTTCCTCCAATTCTGATGCCATGTTCTTGTTCATATAATCCAGTTTCCCAGATTATTTGTTCAGCATACATATTGAATAAGTATGGTGAAAGAACACTACTCTGGCACACACTTTTTCTAATTTTAAACCATTCAGTGCCCCCTATTTCTGTTTACCCTAATGTTTCTTGGTCTATGTACAGGTTTCTCATGAGCACAATGAACTTTTCTGGAATACTTATTCTCCACAATATTGTCCATGGCTTGTCATGATGCAAACAGTTGAAAGCCATTGCTTAGTCAATAAAGCACAGGTAAACATCTTTCTGGTATTGTCTGCTTCTAACAAGATCATTCAATATTGCAAATAAAAGTTTGAATACTTTTGTCAGTTGTTTCTTGAAAAATACTGATCATATTCTTTCCTTTTGTTTTTGTAACTGCGGGTCTTTGAAAATTTCATTATAATATTCAACTTTTGTCTTCTGGAGCTGCTCTGTGAAATTTTATTTCAACACTTTTACTTCCTTGTTACTTCCAATACCTTTAGCATCTTTACACTGGAGTCCTGGTGTAATGCACTGGACTACAAGGTCAGTTTGAACAGCAAGGATGGTGGTTCAAGCTCACGAGCAACTCCATAGAAACCATACAGAACCAACACGATGGCACTTACCAACAACAACAACATGCTTGAGAGCCAGTTTTAATTTTGGTCTTTCTTTTTTTCCTGTCTTTTAATGACCATTCACTTTTTCCTTTTATATATGATATTCTTGATGTCATCACCTAACTCTTTTGGGTTTCTGTCAGTAATGTCTTATGTATCAAATCTGTTCTTAAGATAGTCTCTAAATTCAGATGGGATATGTTCAAGGTCGTATTTTAGCTCTCATGGACTTGTTTTTACTTTCTTAAGCTTCAATCTGAATTTGCAAATGAGCAACTGATGGCCTGTTCCACAGTCGGCCCCCGACCATCTTTTGGCTGATGATATTCAGCTTTTCTTCTTTCTCTTCACATAGATGTAGTCACCTGTGTATTCTATCTGGTGAGGTCCATGTGTAGAGTCATCTTTTATGTTGTTTTAAAAAGGTATTTACAATGAATAAGTCATTGATATTACAAAATTTTATCACGAGATCTCCAGTCTCATTTCTATCACCAAGGCCACATTTTCCAATTACTTACACTTCTCTTTTTCTATCCTTCACAATCTAACCACCAGTAATTATCAATACATCTTGATTACATGTCTCATTAATTTTAGACTGAAGAAGTAGGTAGAATACTTCAGTTTCATCTTCACTGGCTTTAGTGGTTATGGCGTAATTTTGAGCAATATGGTATTAACTGGTCTTCTTTGTAGGCATAGGGATATTATCCTATCACAAAGAGAATTGCAATTTAAGATAGATCTTGAATTTTTTTTAATGATGAATGTGGTACCATTCCTCTCGATGTTGCCATTCCTGGCACAGTAAATCATGTGAGAGTTACATTCCAAACTGCCAATAGTTAGTTTAAAACTGACAGTTAGATTCAAAACTGTCCACTTCAGCTCACTAATGCCAAGGATATCAATCTTCATGTGCCTGATTTCATTTTTGACAACTTCCAATTTGTCTATCTTTATTCTTCATACATTCCCATGTGCCAATTATTGATGAATGTCTATAGCTGTTTCTCTTCATTTTGAATTGTGCCCCATCAACAAATGAACATCCCAAAAGCTGATTGCATTCGCATCATCATGGTCAACTGTATTTTGAGGAGGCGTCTCCTCCCCACTAGTATTTTGAGTGCCGTTTAACCTGAGGAGCTTATTTTCCTGCATTATTTCTGATAATGGTCTGTTACTATTCATAATGTTTTTAACTCCTGTTTTAGTATCTGGCGTTGTTCTCCTGCTATTCATAAGGTTTTAAGTGGCTAAACATTCAGAAGCAGTCTGTCACTCCTTCTTAGTCTTAGACTGGAAGCTCTGCTAAAGTCCGTCCACCATGTGTGATTCTGCTGGGATGTAATACCGGTAACACACAGGTTTCAGTATCACCGCAACACACACAAGGCACCAAAGTGCAACAAACTAATGGACGAGTGGTGCCTTGCTTACTACAGAAACTTTATTATCCCACTGGTAGATATTTAGCTTTTCAGGGTTAGCTGCTCTTGCCTTTTATATTACAATATAGAATAGCCAAGCCAGAGAGCGTCCTAGAGGCCAGCCTACCTCCAGTGGTCTCTTATTTGGTTAAACAGGCTTTTCGTAGTCCTGTGGACCTCATATTTGCATTACTAATAGTTCTATTTTTAAGAGTCTTGGCATTTTAGGTGGATTGAATGACTTAACTTATGTTTTTCTTTCTTTCTTCCGTACAAATGAACTGATATTAAGTAAAAACCACACTTTGTTTTTTCCATATTTTTAGTTCCAAGATATTTATATGTTAATGTTATTTATATGTATAAGATTTTATCCTTGAATTCCTAACTCTTCCACTTATTAGCTTTATAATTTAGCAATTTATTTAAATTCTTTAAGCATCAGTTTTCTAATCTTCTAAATAATTATCATCATAATACTTATTTTATGGTTCATTAACTCGCTTAGGTTAAATATTTACTGAGAGTATATTATGAGTCAGGAATTTTTCCAGGTCCTGGACTATGTTGGTAAACAGGGCAGAGTTGCTGTCCAAGTACAGCTGAGGTGTTAGTGCTCAGCTCTTATAAATGAATGCATACTACCAGCAGCAGAGTTATTAGTTGTGGTTGAGTCAGCTCCAATTCATGGCGGCTTTTATGTTTAACAGAACAACGTGCTGTCCAGTCCTGTGCTAACTTCATGATCTTTGATATGTTAACGGCATTGTTGAGATTTTTGTGTCAGTTTATCTCATTGAATACTTTCCTCAGTTTTGCTATGTAGGGCTTTATTGATCTTTAGGTTTATTATGTGCTATTTCACCTGTCTGTTTCTCCTCTTAGATCGATATCTCTTTGGAGGAAAGTCCTTTTTCTTCATTTGATTTATCTTGGTCTTCAACTGTTGTTGTGGTTAAGTGCTATGGAGTTGGTTCCGACTAATATCGACCCTTAGAGGGTTTCCAAGGAGCAGCTGGTGGGTTTGAACTGCCAACATTGCAGTTCTTAGTCCAGTGTTAATCTGACAGTACCATACAAATACTTATAAATGTGCATGAGTGGGTTTCACAAAATTCATGGAAAATTACAGTATACTTTAATACCATTTTTCCACAAATTTGTTGAAGTCCCTTGTTGTTGTTTCTAGGTGCCATCGAGTTCGTACCAACTCATGCACAACAGAATGAAACACTGCCTGGTCCTGAGCCAACCTCACAGTTGTTGCCATGCTTGAGCCCATTGATGCTGCTACATTGCCAATCCATCTCGCTGGGGGTCTTCCTCTATTTCTCTGACCCTCCACCTTACCTAACATGATATCCTTCTCCAGTGACTGGTCCCTCTTAACAATATGTCTGAAGTATGAGAGACGAAGTTTGGCCATCGTGGCCTCCAAGGAGCACTCTGGCTGCACTTCCTTCCAACACAGATATGTTTGTTCTTTTGGCAGCCCATAGTACTTTCAATATTCTCCTCCAATACCGTAACTCAAAAGCATCAATTCTTCTATAGTTTTCATTATTTACTGTCCAATTTTTGCATGCATATGTTATTGTTGTTAGGTGCCATCGAATTGGTACCAACTCATAGCGACCCTATACACAGCAGAACGAAACACTGCCCAATCCTGGGCCAACCTCTCTATTGCTGCCATGCTTGAGTCCATCGATGCTGCTACCTGGCAATCCATCTCATTGGGGGTCTTCCTCTTTTTCTCTGACCCTCCACCCTACCAAACATGATATCCTTCTCCAGCGACTGGTACCTCCTGACAATGTGTCTGAAGTATGAGAGATGAAGTTTGGCCATCCTGGCCTCCAAGAAGCACTCTCGCTGCACTTCCTCCAACATGGATCTGTTGGTTCTTTTGACAGCCCATAGCACTTTCAATATTCTCCTCCAACACCATAACTCAAAAGCATTAATTCTTCTATGGTCTTCCTTATTTACCATCCAGCTTTTGCATGCATATGAGGTTATTGAAAAAACTATGGCTTTGGTCAGGTGCACCTTAGTCCTCAAGCTGACATCTTTGCTCTTCAACACGTTAAAAAGGTCTTGTGCAGCAGATTTGTCTAAAGGAATACATTGTTTGATTTCTTGACTGCTGCTTTCATGAGTGTTGATAGTTAATCCAAGAAGAATGAAGTTCTTGACAACTTCAATCTTTTCTCCATTGTACTACAGCTTAAATTCTAAAGCACTTGGTTTGTGAGAGACTGTAGTTTATAGTGGGAGCCCTAACCCCATTTTTAAGTTTTGAAATTTCAGCCTCTATTTGAGTTATTTTGACTATTAACCAGCAATGTGGCAGTTTTTTCCTCAGAGAGAATGTCTTTGAGAGATTACATCTCCGCCAGCCCAGTCCAAGGAGGTGTATTCTTGCCCTCATAAAGTTTTCTGGACCTATCCTTGTTGTTAAGTGCCATCAAGTTGATTCCAACTCACAGCTACCTTATATAGGGTTTCCAAGAAGTGGCTAGTGGGTTTGAACTGCCAACTTTGAGGTTAGCAGTCCAGTGCTTATCCTACAGTGTGCTGTATCCTTGATAATTTATAAATGCATGCCATATAAAAATTGAGGTACCAGTAGCTATGACTTAAAGTTGAATGGTCAAGAATCATACCCTGACACCTGTAGTGAGGTGGTTGAAGTCCCAGAACCAATTCTGAAAAAATTGTAGATCTGCAAATCCTAGTCCTGATCCTTTCCTTATTTCTACAACCCCTTCTGTGACAGTCATGCACTGAGCTGTTGTCATTCATGATTTTATAACTATTTCCTTGACTTTCCATTGTGTATAGTTAGCCCCATGGCTGTGAAATAATTGGATTCCATCTTGGCATCAAGCTGATGGTTTCCCTCATTCCAGGATAACTGTCTTTTGTCTTGTCTTTGTCCTGTTTTAAGATTTAGTACAAGGCTCTTGATGGGATATACTTGAATTTGGGATCTTTTTTCCCCTAGAAAATTGATATCTCCTTAAGGAAATAGATTTTTTCTTCACTTGACTTACCCTGATGCTTAGTAAATATGTATCCGACTAAATTACCAGGTTTTGGTTCTTCATAAACATCCATCAAATTAAATTAAAAGGCCGGTTAATACACTGGACTGCAAGGTCAGTTCGGACTGCAATGCCGGTGGTTCAAGCTCACCAGCCACTCCTTGGAAACCCTATACAGGGTCACTATGAGTCGAAACTGACTTGAAGGGCCTTAACAACAAAAGTTTTAAAATCTATTAACAGCTTGGCTATATGAACCATCAGTCCTGGTTTAGGTCAATTGTAAACATACACAAAATGAAACTTTGGGGATGGATCTAGACTATACCCAATGTAGAGGACAGGATAAGAACTTGTTGACTCCAAGTCACAATATTCAAGGACATGAATATTCAATGCTCTTTCTTTTTCTTTTGAAATTAGTCAATTGTGATAACAAATCTAATGGAAACTAATTCCCTTTCCTACTCCCTATTTTAGTTCCATAGTATAAGCACTGGACAACAAGGTAGGTTTGAACCACTCCTCAGAAACCCTATACAGGGTGGCTATGAGTGGGACCCGACTTGATGACATTTAACATCGGACACAAGCACTCACTATTCAGAAGTATTCAAAGTCCTGATCCTTCCCAGCTCTCCCAAATCTACTTGATTGAAGACTGAACATTAATGCTTTTGTATTTGACTTTTAAGAACACTACATTTTGTAGCTTTCTGAGTCATTAGAAACATAGAATCAAACAACTTTTTCAACCAAAACTTTTAGTCTAGAATGATATATATATATACATATATGTCTATTCTGGAAAGAAAACTAGAAGGAATCCAAAGTTTTTTTCTTCTTTCACTGCCACTTTCCTTCAGTTTCTTCCTTAAGAGCAGTCTCTGAAATCAGCTACAGAATGACTGTTTTGTTTTTTAAAGCATGCTATATGTTATCAATGCAAGAGAAAGATGAGGCTTTCTACTCCCGTAAAGATTTACAGCCTCGGAAACCCTGTAGAGGGTTGATATGAGTCGGAACCGATTCCACGGCACATAATCACCACCACCATATGTTATCAAAGGAGCTCTGGTAGCGTACTGGTTACAAATCAGGCTACTTACCTCAGGGTCAGCAGTTCGAAACTATCAGCTGTTCCATGAGAGAAAGATGAGACTTACTGCTCCTGTGAAGAATTACAGCCTTGGAAACCCTGTATAGGGTCGCTATGAATCGGAACCAACTCCACGGCACATAACAACACCAACAGCAACATATGGTATCATCTCTTGATTACTTAAGAATATTTAATGAATTCATACTGTTTGCAAAGTATAAAATTCAAACCCTCAGTGTGGAATACATAGGTTTTGTAAAGTGACTTCAGTTTAGCTTTTTTATACTTACCTTCACATTTGCAACACTCACAGTCAGTCCTTATAGCAATTATTCACTTTTGAACCACAGGAGTCTTATCCTCATCTCCTTTCATCAGCCCTGATCAGACAAGTTGGAAACCATTCAGTGGAGATTCTACCTTCCCCTGCACCCTCTGAAACTAGGCTGCCTCTTGAAAGCTTTTAAGCCAGTCACTTCTTGCCTTTGTAGCCCCCCATTTTAGGTAGACAATGTCTAAGTTACCCATCCCTGTCAACCCTGTGTACCGAGTGGGTGGGAATGAGCCTCGCTGTAAAGATTTTGAGCTACTAAATCCATAAGTATAGGTCAAGTTTATCAAACTATAGCAGGTTACTCTTTTTTCCATCTTCTTTCTTCTTCTAGGCAAGTTCTGATCATCCAGCCATTGAAGCCAGGTCAAGTGGGTACTATTTGCAAGTATGGGTGTTCTTGTGCATCTCCCCTCACTTCATATCAGCTGGACACTTCACTTTCTACTCTAGTCCTCTGTGGCTGTGTCCCTGTCTCTGGGCCCAGAAGTCCCCAGGTCTTGCCATACTCCTGGCCAACCAGGTGTCAACCTGGGTCGACAGGAGTCTGTTGAACATGGTTGGACTTAGTTCACAACTTCATTGCTGTTTTGCCCCCACTTCTACTTATAGGTGATCAACATGGTCACCAGCAAGACCACAGGCATTGGACACTTTTGAAGAGCTGCCTATGAATAGTCAATTTCCATAAAGGTAAAGTGCAAGATCAAACTAGAAGCTGTGTTTTAGGGTACAAGGTATATAAATACTGTTCTGGCCACCTTTCCATGACAATTTCAACAACAAGGAGTGTGAGAATCTTTGGAAGTTCTTTAATATTTGGAACATTTTTTAAATTTTCTCTGGTAGCATAGTGGTTACGAATCGGGCTGCGAACTTCAAGGTCAGCAGTTCGAAACTACCAGCTGTTCCGCGGGAGAAAGATGAGGCTTTCTGCTCCCATAAAGATTTACAGCCTCGGAAACCCTGTACAGGGTCACTATGAGTCGGAACCGACTCCACAGCACATAACAACAACATAAAAAGTTAGAATGTAGTTGCCCTGGGGTCCAGTGACTAAGTGCTGCCAACCAAACTTTTGGCAGTTGAAGACCACCAGGTGATTCATAGGAGAAAGATGTGGCAGTTTGCTTACTTAAAGATGGTTTTCACTGCTTTTATGTACGTTTGAGTGTGTTCCAACTCATAGTGACACTGTGTACGGTAGACTAAAACACGTATTCACGATCATACCTAGGTTTCAGTCATTGCTGCAGTCACTGTGTCAATCCATTTTCTTGAAGGATTGACACATTTTTTCACACTCAACTTTACCAAGCATAATTTACTACTATAGAGATTATTCTTTGCTGATAACATATACAAAGTGTACAACAAAGTATGGATATCCTAGCTCCTAAACAGCATTTTAACTGTACTTCTTCGAAAACAAGTTTGTTTGTTCTTCTAGTAGTCCATGGTATATTTATTATTATTCACAAACACCGTATTCAAAAGCTCATATTATTCTAATTCTTCCTTGTTAATTGTTCAACTTTCACATGCATAAAAGACAATTGAAAATATTGGAACTTGGGTCGGGGTCTTGGAAACTCTATATTGAAGTTCTACGCGGTCCAAAAGGATCACTATGAACCAGAATTGACTAACCATGGTGGGTTTACTTTTGGATTAGTAAGAATGTTGGCCTGATTTTCAAATCATATATGAAATAAACTGAAATAATTTTATTTTATTGGCTTAATATGATATTTGTTTAACATACTGAAAGTAGACTTCATTTCAAATCACTTTTTTGCTGGGATCTAACCATATTGAATCTTCAGACTTACCATTGATTGTTATTTCTTCTTGCTTATTCCTCAGCCTGTAACCCTTTCCTTCCACATCTTTTTCTAGTTGGTCAGCTTTCAATCTTCCCTCAAAAGCCAATCCCAAATTTTCTTCATCTATCATATTTATTTATAATAATACTTCAACCATAATAGCTATTGTAATAAATTAACATTTACTTTGCTCATATTTTCTCAGTAACATTTTCTTTTTGTTACAGTTAGCTACTGTGACCCTATGCATAATGGAACAACATACTGGCTAAAAGCCCAATACTTAGAAGTCACCATTACATCCTTGCTGATTAACACAGGGTCTGATGTATTTTCAAAATTTTGGAAAACCTACTATGCTATTAGGAAACTATAACTCCAGGTCTTTTCACATTAATTATATGCTTTACTTTGACCTCTGGAGCTGCTCTTTGAAATTTTCTGTTCAGTTCTTTTACTTCCTCACTCCTATTCACTTTAGCTTCTCTATATTCAAAGGCAAATTTTAGAGTCTCTTATGACATACATTTTGTTTTTATCTTTCTTTCCTGTCTTTTTAATGACCTTTTGCTTTCTTCTTATATGATGTTCTTGATGCCATCCCACAATTCTTCTGGTCTTTGATCATTACTAACGCACCATATCTCTTCTTGAGATGGTCTCTAAATTAAGGTGTGAGATGTTCACAGTCAAATTTTAACTTTGATCTATTTGTTTTCAATTTTTCAGCTTGAGCCTGAACTTGGATATGAGCAATTGATGATGTTTAACTGTTGGCCCTTGACCTTGTTTTGGGAGATGATATTTACCTTCTTCAAAGTCTCTTTTCACAGATGTAATCAATTTATTTAAGGAGCTCTGGTAGCATAGCAGTTACAAATTGGGCTGCTAACCTCAAGGTCAGCAGTTCAAAACTACCAGCTATTGTGCAGGAGAAAGATGAGGCTTTCTGCTCCCATAAAGATTTATAGCCTCAGAAACCCTGTGCAGGGTCACTGTGAGTTGGAACCGACTTCATGGTACTTAACAACAACAATCAAGTTATTAATTGCATATTACATTTGGTGGTTTCCAAGTATATAGTTGCCTTTTATGTTGTTTTAAAAAATGTACTTGTAATGAATATGTCATTGGTCTTGCAAAAATCAATCACATGATCTCCAGCATCATTTCTATCACCAAACCTTCAAATTCCAACCATCAGTGAATATCAATGCATCTTGATTACATATGTGATCAATTTCAGGCTGAAGAATTTCAGACTAAAGTTAATAGAAGAAATGAGAAAGTACAAAAGCTGAACAGAAAATGCCAAAGGGCAGCTTGAGAAAACAAAGTCAAGTATCATAATGAAATGTGAAAAGGCCTGAAGCTAGAAAACAAAAAGGGAAGAGACTAGGCTCAGTATTTTTCAAGCTGAACAAACTGAAGAAAAAATTCAGTCCTCAACTTGCAATATGGAAGGATTCTCTGGGCAAAATTTTGAATGATGAAGATGGAAGAAATATAAAGAGTCACTGTACCAAAAAAAAAAAAGGTCACTTTTCAACCATTTCAAGATGTAGCATATGAACAAGAACTGATGTACTGAAGGGAGATAGTCCAAAGCTCACTGAAGGCATTGACATAAAAGAAGGCTCCAGAAATTGATGGAATACAAATGGAAATTAAAAAAAAATAAAGGATGCAGAACTGAAGACACATACTTGTCTATGCCAAAAAATTTGGAAGACAGTTACTGTCATCATATTGGAAGAGATCCATATTTGTACACATTCCAAAGAAATCTGACATAACAAAATGTGGAATACCATTAATATCACCTGCAAGTAAATTTTTGCTTAAGGTAATTCGAAAATGTTTACAACAGTACACCAACAGAGAACTGCCAGAAATTTAAGCTGGATTGAAAAGATGATATGGAACTAGGGATATCATTGATGACATCAGATAGATCTTACCTGAAAGCAGAGAATTCCAGAAAGATGTTTATTTGTGCTTTATTGACTATACAAAAACTTTTGATTGTGTGGATCATGACAAATTATGGATAAAATGTGGAGAATGGGTATTTCAGAGCACTTAATTTGCTTCTGAGTAACCCATAGATAGTTCAAGAGGCAGTCGTTCAAACAGAACAGGTAATACTGAATACTTAAAACAAGTTGCTATTTCAATAAAAAGTAACCAAAATCTTCTTTTTATTATAATTATTCATGTTTATAGTTTGAAATTGCTTTAGAATATGTTCAGGCATCTGTTCTGAACAAAGATAGCATTGTGATAAACTTTGGAGATAAAAAATTAAAGAACTTAGATTTAAAAAATATTTATTATACTAAATATCTGCTGTATTATTTGAAGATGGAAAACACATTAACATTGTTTCTTGATTGAAAACCATGATAGGTTTTATGACTCAACTTTTAGATGAATTTAAAACAATTAACTGGAAGTGAATGATTTAGTCAAATAATTTTCTCTTATGATTTAAGGCAAAAATGTAATTTTACATTTTCAATGAAATCAGTATCATCAGTAACAATATCATGCAGTCAGTAGCAGAGTCTTCAGTTATTATCCCAAAGCCTAATAATTTTAGTTATTTTGCTTTGTGTTAAACTAAGAAACAACAGATACTCTGAATATTAAATGACAATATAATGAAGAAAACAAGAAAAATACTATTCTGATAATTTTTTATAATCATAAAAAAGTCAACTATTTTTAGATCTCTTCACCAGTCGTTTCCCTGCAGTCTGCAAGATGGCAGTGTTCTTTTTTGGGAAAGTATTATTTTGGACATGAATTCTAATAATAACTACAATATGGATTATTAGTATGTTAGTCATTGTGTTAACTGCTTCATATGAACTATCTCAGTTAATTGTCATGACATTATTAGGAGAATTTTACCAAGCACACTGATATTTAGAGTTCAGGCACATTTTCCATGGTTTTAGATAAAATGTGGCAATACCAGATATAGAATCTAGACATAGAGTTGGTAACACTAATGTCTCACTCTTAAAAACATTACACTGTCCACTAAAACAATTTCTGGCACAAGATATTAATGATCCTGACAACTAGTATGAACCTAATAGAAAAATAGATTTAATTGCTATATGATTAAATGTTTTGTTAAAGAAAATGAAGATGTTACTGCAACTGAAGGCAAGAAACACTTGCTTTAGTAGAATGTGGTTTCAGTTATTTACTTAATGACATAGTTTGCAGAAATAAATGCCTGGAAAATTATATGCATTCTCATTTAATGTAACTGTGGTAAATAAAACTACACTAACCAGGTTATAGTGTGATAAATGTAATCAAGATAGAAATGTCTAAGAAATGCCATGGGTTCAATATTGATTGATGTCCAATGCCTTGGACAAGAGAATAAATCATTATTTCTTGTTTCTGGAGACTTTTATAATATACATTTCAAAATACTTCATGAAAGATTTAAACTTTTTGGGAGGGAATGGTACATAGTGTATTTACTTTATATATCTATACAGAGTGATTGAACATGGTTTGGGGGTGGGTGGTCCATAGTAAATGAGTGATTGTGGCTAATAAGGTTACATTTTGCAGAGGAGGTGAGGTTTTGAAGAAATCCCACTGAGCAGAGACCTTTACAAACAGAGCAACACATAAATCTTGACTGTCATTGCCCCACTCCTTTGCATTATTTCTATTGCTAATGATGATTCCCTTCTAGAAATATTATGAGAAAAGTGGGAATTCATTTCCCCTTTGATATCCTTGGCAGGCATGATGAAAATTCATTTGTTTAGGTGTGGAGGAGGAATTTTGCATTATCAATGCTTTTAATGCTATTTCTGGCACCCAGACTCAGAAGATATATAGCTACTTTAAAAAGTGTCGTCCTAGATCCAGAGTGTTTTATTATCTTTAGTGGGGTGCAGCCTCCCTGAAATTTCACTTTGGAGTAAAACAATTTTCAGCTGATATGTTCAAGAGACACTAAGTGTTGCTTTAAAATAATATTTCTTATGAAAGTTGTAGAAGTGTTGTTCAAAGTATGAAACATGGGAGGTATGGTTGGAAATCTAGTGCTCATAAATATAAATAGCATTGGAATATGTTAGTCTTACCCTCTGCATATTGAGTAAGAGGTTTCAGTGATGGGAGAAAAATTTGGAGTTTGGGGGACAGTCTTCAATGTTTCAGGAAGGAACAACCTCCTGCATTCTATCAAAATGTAAAAATTTTTGTCTTTTAATGATAAAAGTAGTTTTACTTACTGTAAAAATTCAAGTAAGAGTTTCTTAAAGACTCCATCATAATCACACATGTTGAGAAAACTAGTAAAATCAGTTTGCAAAAACATTCTATATACCTTCTTAGATAACACACTTTTGTTCTAAATAAGCTCATTAAAAATAGATATATGCATTTATAGTACAAGTTAAAAATCAGCTACCATACCTCTGTCCATCCCAAACATGGTCCCTAAAGATGCTTTCCTATTCAAGTGAGAAGTTCCTAAATGTTTGCTGACACTGCCTGCCCCTGTTTATTTTGCTCATACAAGCTTTTTCTTGTAATATACCTGTGTTACAGATAAATATAGGAACAGCATGACACACCCTCTTAGAGTGTTAATTTTATCTAGAAGTTTGTAAAAAAAAAAAAAAGTTTATTTCTAATTTCAACAAGACATTGTGTTATAGAGGAAAATACAGCATTTGTGTGAATTTAAAAGTAAAAATCTTAGTCTTTAAAGAGATTTTGTCTTTGATGAAAGTTACTCTGTCCTTCCAGAGTTTTTTTTTTGTTGTTGTTGTTGTTGTTTTTGTTGTTTATTTCTTTTAATGAGAGAGTCTGAAAATGTGAGAATACCACTTTAAGAATGCTAACTTTCTGGAAGCACATTTTTATATGTGAGCTTAACATATTTTGCAACTGCTGATCTAACACTGTGACAATTTACCATGCCCCCAGCAATATCTAAGTATATCCATTTTTCCAGTCAGGCTATGACCATGTAAAGAACTTAAATTGTGGAATATATTTTAAAAATAGTTTTTAAATCATGTTGCTCCATAATTAAAGCTTCATGAAGTTTTTAATTCTGCTGAACATTTAAATAATCTTTTCACTGATCATTTGTGTGTATGTGTGTGTGTGTGCATGCACATAAACACACTGGTGTGTTCTGTGTACATGTGTTTATTAAATCAGGCCAGTATTTTTAAAACTACCAAGCAACTCAAATAAGCTTAGTAAACTCTATTTCTCAAAATCACATTTTGCCAACAATTATTTTTGTCTTCCTTTTAAACGTGTTCCTCTTAATTCCATTCCAAAAACGTAAAAATCTTCTGTGGTATATTCTTCAGAGCATTCTTTTCAGGGACATCTATGGACTTCTAATAGTTTATTTTTGTGAGCCTACATAGATATCCCATAGCAGTAAATGATATTGGCATTTCCCTTTGCTTTTATTCAGCTTGGGTCTGTAACATTTACTTTGTCAATTACAGTCATCTTAGTATTCAAGTCAATTCTATCACTGTGTGACTTTAATTGTATTTTGCTAAATTAAAGAGGCATTATAAAGTTGTTACCCTTTGATTTTTCAGTTTAATTTCATTTTTCTTTAATCTTTGGAGCACACTAGATTATCAATTAGCATAATAAAACAGTCTGTGTGGAATTTAGTAACTACATTGAATATTCTATAAAGTGAACTAGTTTGTACAACACCATTGTATGAAAAAAAAAAAAAAACCCAAATCATAAAACTCTACTGCAATCGAGTAGATTCCACACTATAGAACAGAGTAAAACTGCCCATAGGGTTTCCAAGATTATAAATGTTTATGGGAGCAGATGGCCACATCTTTCTCTTGGGGAGCAGTTAGTGGGTTCCAACTACCAATCTGGTTCCTTCCAGTATGTTCTAAGAGCAGTAATTACAACACCTTAGCAGTGTCTCCTTATGTGTCTTAAACTGATAGTATATTGGACCATTACACAGGAAAACATTGTTAATAGGTGAACAGTATTAATGCTGTGCACTCTAGTAATCCATTTAGTCTAAAGACCTTAAAGTGCTCCACACATGACAATTAATCAAATCTTACAACACTACTCCAAGCAAGGTATTATTATCTGCTATTATAATTTAGATAAACTATCCTCATAGTTTAAAAAGATGAAAGATTAAGTGACTTGTCAAAGATCACATATTATTAGTTCAATATTAGAGTCCTGGCTGCTGCTATTAACATTAAGCAACCGTCAAGGTACTTATCCACTGAGTAGGGCACTATTATTTTGAAATAACTTACTATATATTAACCTATTATGAAGTTTAAGTGAACATGAATATAGTAGCATGTGGTTTTGTATTCATACTCAATGCTGAATTTGCAGCCAGGTTATGTACAATTTTCAGAAGGAAGGGGAAATGTTAAACACGTTAGCATCTTTCCTTATTGTTTTTCTTTAGAAACAACAATATTATACTGTCTTTAACATTTTATTGAGCACTCCTATTTTTCTAGTAACTGTAAATGTGAGAACAATGGAAACTGAACGTGATTTCCACTAACAGTATGAGCAGAGCTCTAACAAAGTAGAAAGGAACCCTGGTAGTGTAGTGGATTATGCGTTGGGTTGCGAACTGCAAGTTCAGCAGTTAAATCCTCCAGGTGCTCTATGGGAGAAGGATGAGGCTTTCTACTTCCATTAAGAATTATAGCCTGGGACACCCTCAAAAGGGTCACTGGGTCTAAATCGAGTAGATTCCACACTATAGAACAGAGTAAATCTGCTCATAGGGTTTCCAAGATTGTAAGTCTTTATGGAAGCAGATGGCTACATCTTTCTCTTGGGGAGCAGGACAGCATACCACCACCACCACCAAAGTAGAGGTTCTAAGGTGAAATCTTTTCACAAGGCCGTTGTTCAGATTTCATGATTGATCCTAGCACATGCTTGATTTCTTCGATGATCTTTTTTTTATAAATTGAGGGAATGGTAGGTTTGCATGTATTTGTCTTGCCTTTTCTTTATTTTCATTTCTCTCTCTCCTCCCTCACATCCATTCACCTTTGTTTGTTGATTTGCTATTTTATGTGGTCATTGTAGTATTATTTAGTTCAAGTCTTCTGATGTTAACACTTCAATCAATGCTGCAGATCTGTTCCAATGTCCACTTAGTGAGAATCACTGAGAACAATTTGTGCAATTGATTGGTGACATTGAGCATAGAATTGAAGTTTCATCATTTCAGCAACCCTTCCTAGAGGACAGTCAGAATTGTCCAAACAAAACGCAGGGTAGTATTTCATCTGGGTGAAACTGGATGTCACAATTACTAGAGCTCAGCTTCTAAAAATCTTGCTTATTTCCTCTCTATTTTTTTTACACCAAGCAGAACCTAACTCCCCTGAATGCTAGAGTGCTTTGTATTTGTATTCCTGGTAGCTGTGCACTAAAACTACCAAAGATAATTTAGGTAATTGGCAAACCACAGGGCACTTAGTCTGTTCACCTGCCTATATTAGGTTGGCTCATCATCACTCTAATTGGCAGTGGGTAGTTACTGGTCCATTTGCCATGTATTATGACAAAAGATGCTAATGGGGCCCGGCAGTGGGTGTGTTGTACCTTTTCCCTGCTTCTGGCATGCAGAAAGCAATCCCACTGTTTTTGCATAACAAGTAGCATGGCTGGACATTTTTCCTACATCAAAAGGAGTTTTTCCTTTTTTTTAAATGACAGCTTACCTGGCAAAGGCTTAATCTCAGAATTGACATGTATCCTTTCTCACAACTACCACACAGTACATTGTCCCTAAAAACAAGAGTACATCTGTCAAGGTAGTTTTCATCATTTTCACCACATTTTTATTATCAGAATGCCTCTGAAGCTTGAAATTGAAATCTGTTTCTTTCTTGACATTTTTCTCTATATTGGGCATGTAATTATGGGCCCAAATGAAGTTCAAGAGGAATGGATCAACAAAGCTCACAGCTAAATACACTAAATTTTGATCTTAGAGGAAAATATGAATTCCAAAGTAGATTTGGACAGCTGTGCTATCAATGCCACAGTGAGCAAATGTGGAATCAGAAGAAAGAGCCAATAGTTAAGTGACATTATTTTACCTACGTGCAAAGAGAATACCCAGAAATTCCATTCACTTGGCATAAGGTAGTGGTTCTTAGCATTTTGTGAATAAGAACTCATTTTTAAAATAAGAAAGAAAGGGACCACTCAGTTGATAATAATTACAATTTTCCTACCTTGATCTGAGACAATAATGGATTGAGAAAATAGTGATTTAAAATAACAATAATAATAATAATTATAATTATAAACAATACCATAATTTTAATAATTTTTAAAATTAATTACATCAGCAAACACATTTGGGAGTGGGGGGTTATAAAGTACACATGTTATTCTATAGGCTGCTTTAGCAAGTATAAACTAGGAGACCCATTGCAGTAACTTTATAGTGATTGCGTATAGGGCATAGTAAGAAAGATCTAAGTTAGTGTAAGTTCATAGTCAAATTGTGATGATAGACATTCATCAGGCTAAGAAAAGGAATTAGTTATATTATAAAATTGTGTGGAGTTGTCTGTAGGTCTATTTATATTCATTTGCTAAAAATGAATCCAGAACTAAGGAAAAATAATCAATGTTTATTGATTGCTGTTTTTGTTGTTAAGTGCCATCTAGTTGGTTCTGACTCACAGTGACCCTGTATAGGGTTTCCTAGGAGTGGCTGGTAGGTTTGAATTACTGACCTTAGAGCTAGCAGTCCAGCGCTTACCCTACAGTGTTATGCCATTAAGCTATCTCTTACTTCTAAATGTTTATCACTTTAATAAAAGTGGCCTGCAGTTGAACTGCTAACAGAAACCTTGGCTGTTTGAATCCACCAGATGCTCTGCAGGAGAAAGATGAAACCGTCTGCTACCATAATGTTTTGCTGCCTCTGAAGTCCTCTGGAGCAGTTCTACTCTGTTCTGTACAATCACTGAGTTGGAATCAACTTGAAGGCAATGGGTTTGTTGGTTTGCTTTTAGATATAGTCATTAACATGAATTGGTGTGTTAATTTTTTAAAAGATAAGCTGGAATTTTGAAAAATATGATGTATCTTTTTCAGAGTAAGGCTGCAGGCTATGACAATATTTTCATGCAATGTCATTAGTAATTAAACTCAGAATTTTCTAAAGCTCACACTTTAGAACCGGGACATGGTGGCTCTGTAGAATAAGCACAGGACTGCAACTCACAGGGTTGGTGGTTTGAGAAAGACGAGAAAACCCTATGCAGGATTTCTAGAGTAACCATTGGAAACAGTATGCAGTGCTGTGATGAGTCAGACCAACTCAAATGCACTTAACAATGGCAACATACTTGAGGAATGTATGGATCGTGGTTCTGTTTACAATGATGTTTGTTTTCTAATAGTTTATTATCTGCGATATACCCGAACACACCCCTATTTATCTGTTGTGTTTCTAGATAGATAACCTTCAGATGAACATGGGGACTGTGGACCAATGAGTGCTATCAGAGTCAGAGACGTGCCATGCAGCTGTTTCTTCTCTGATGGTAGTTATCTTTCTTCATTTGTATGGAGCCAAAGCTTCAGGAAGCTTTAAAACTTCCATTAGAGTTGACTCAATGAATCTCTGTCAAAATACTAGTGATTCTCATGTCTTGAAACTTGTCTACCATGTGGCTTTCTTATTACCTATTTGGATATCACATTATTACCTATGATATTTTTTGGGTGCTTCAGGCACTTGACTATTAATTACCAGCCCTTCTATGGTCACACCAGTCATCTAGTCTTTGTTAAGTTACACATGGAATAGATGTGCTGGATAAGCTTAATTTCAGGACTTTGAGACGAGTGTTCTTATACCAGGGCATTTTGTTTTTAAACTTGGCATGATAGAAATTTTGGAATAGATAATCTTTTGCTAAGTGTTGAGGATACTGTTTTGTGCACACATGATGTTTAGTACCATCCCTGGCCTCTACTAACTAGATGCCAGTAGCAACCCCTCAACCAGTTGTTAAAACTATATATTTCTCCAGTCTTTGCAATGTAACCAGGAAGTAGAGAGGGGGAAAGGAAGAGAAATCATCCCCTGCTGTAGTCTAAATTACAACTCTAAACTATACTATGATATGATGTTAAATAGGATTTATATATGATAAAGAGGAAGATATCAGGAAGGTGTGTATGATATTTATATCAGGCCTACAACACAGTCATAAATAAAATAGAATAGTACTGTGACAAAATTCACACTATCGGTATGCTGTGACATTCTATCTTTGAACAGGATAGCAAATGGACAATTAACTAATGCAAAAATAGAGTATGTGCGTGTGCATAATTTCCTCATTATTCTCCCTCTTTAGAAACAGTTGCTTCAGCCAGGTTTGGAACTGTTTGATGCTAATCTAGGAAGTCATATAGAAGTAAATAGCCTGTTCTATGGACTTGAAATTGAAAAGGATTTGTAAATGTTACCATATTGATTTCTTTAGTAGAGTTTGACTTTAGTAGTTGCATATGAGCAAACTATATTTCTTTTTTAGTCTTCTGGGTGGGGAAAAAAAACTTGACTTAGTTTATATAGATTGCCTATTGTTACAGAATATAATGTGTTCCTCAGGGGCTTGGGAAGATACTTGGATTAAGGGTTGTAAAACTGTTGGGAGTTTCTCTTATATTTGCTCTTCCATTTATTTTTTTAAATATTTATTTTGCAATTGTATTGTGCCAGCCCTATGCCAGTCTCTGAGGCTACAGTAGTGGGCAAGACACACATGATAATTCATAGAGTTTAGTGTTCTGGTTGTCCTCTGTCTCCCTTCTTCTCCCCTCTGAATGCCTGCTTCAGTCATCTCTATGCAGCCCTGAAGACCAGTTTTATGTGCCCCCCCAGTCTATATGAACAAAATAAAGTCCCTGTAGAGCCCACATGTTTTACTTCTCTTTGTATTAGAAACCACTCTCTGTGAGATTATCATTTATTGTCAACTCCTACTGATTCTGATTAGTGTAGTTGGATATCCTGAATTTATCAGATGTGCCAGGGAATACAGTGTCCCAGAGGACACACATGATTGATGGGAACCTTCCCCATGATCACATAGATGAACAAAACAAAGTCCCTAAAGAAGGGAGGTTGTGTAGATCATTCAAAATATCATTTAACCCAATCTGGGCGGAATTACTGAGTGATAAAATACAGAGGATGCATTTAGAAACTGAAGAAACTAAAAGGAAATTTGGTCTAGGTCATACATGGACCAGTGTGTGGTTGCTCAGTGGCATAACTTCTCAATTTTAGAGATATCTAGAATATTACAGAGAGCAGACAGAAGTTGGATAAGTATGAACAGATAGTGATAAAAATTAAAATTTATTTAATTCCTCTCAGTGCTTTGATTTTAGAAGTCTTAGAGAATTTGGGGATAATCTGAGAGTAAATTCAAGTAATAATAGCTATAAAAAGCAAAAAACCAAATTTGTGGCCATTGTGTTAGTTCAAACTCACAGTGGCCACTTGTATTTCAGACTAAAACTTCACTTCATACAGTTTTCAATGGATATAATCTATGGCATTGAATTGTTATCCTCACTTCTAAGGAACATTCTGACTTACATGGGAGAGAGAAGGGGAGTATACCCACCAATTCATGTAGGTTTTACAGAATATATTTGTACATGGGTTCCTTTGTTTACATTTGCTTCAATAATATCCATGAATATACTGTAGAATACAGGGGGCAAAGATATGAAAACTTCTCATACATAACTAAACACCTTGAGAGAATGAGTCATTGGGGCTGGGGATTTAGGACTATAGTCTTGGAGGATGTAATGACCAACTGGCATATCATAGTCCACAAAAAACAGTGATCTACAACCTGCTTCAGTAGGTAGTGATTAGAGTCTGAAAAATTCATGAGTGACCATCTAAGAAGCAACTATTGGTCTCTCCCTGTCCAGAGGAAAGAAAATTAATGAAAATTGAAGATACATGGAAACTATTAGTCTCACAGTAACATCAATTGCCATGACCCTGAGACCAAAAGAATTAGATGATGCCCCACTAACACTACCAACTTTTCTGAAACAGTTCACATTAGATGATCCTGGATAGAGCAAAAGAAAATATGGGCAAAAACTCAAAATCGTAAAAACCACCATATTTACCTGTCAGATAGAGACTAGTGAAACTCTGAGACTGTGACCTTTGGTCACCCTGAAGGTCTGGAACTGAGCTCACCCCCATTGCCTAAGTTTTGGCCAAGTAATAGACAGGTCTATATGGGGACCAACAACATTAGTAAGATACACACAGCATAGAATGGTCAATTACATGACATAAAAAAAGGCAGCATTTACACAAGGACAAAGTTCAGAAGAATTGGTGGTCAGAAAAAAATATATGGAATACAATATTTATTGATGGGTAAGTATGAGGAGCTCTGGTAGTGTAGTGCTTACGAATGGGGCTGCGAACCGCAAGGTCTGAGTTTGAAACTACCAGCTGCTCTGTGAGAGAAAGATGAGGTTTTCTGCTCCCGTGAAGATTTACAGCCTCGGAAACCCTGTACAGGGTCGCTATGAGTCAGAACCGACTTTACAGTACTTAACAACAACAATAACAACAAATAATAAAAGTAAACTAATTTAAAATTCAACTGTAACTATAGCAATTGTTTAGAACTTTATTATTATATTTTTAAAACAAAATTTCTTGGGAGGAATAATTTATCATCTATTGTTGTTGTTGTTAAGTCCTGTCAATATATAAGGGTTTCTGAGGAGCACTGATCTTGAACCACTGACCTTGCAGTCCAAATGACATTGTAGTCTGGCATGTTAACCCACAGCACTACGTGGCTGTACTACAAAACAAGTTAAATTGTAATTGTTATTATTATTCTTAAATTCTCTACATACAAGGGAGGTAGGCCTTGATAACAGACTAGGTAGAAAGGCTGTGCAGACCTTCTTTAGCAAAAACACAGAAAACTGAACAAAACAGATTCAGAGGGTGATTCCAGAACTCTGAACTTTAGATAAAGCAATAAGTGAATTGAGTGCTTATCAGGAGAAAGATTTGGAACAGAAACAAGAAAAAAGGTGACTTCTGATTTGGGGCAGTCAACATATCCCACCACAGTCATTTTGAATGGGAGTGAGTAGACAGAGGGACAAGAGAGCACTCCCATTACAGAAACCTGCTAGCAATTTGCAGTAACATTAGTGTGAGTCTTTCTTCCTTCTTCCTTCCTTCCTTCCTCCCTCCCTCCCTCCC
>NW_006408703.1:2154699-2196914 GCF_000296735.1 Chrysochloris asiatica
TCCTTCCTTCCTTCCTTCTTTCCTTCTTTCCTTCTTTCTTTCTTTCTTTCTTTCTTTCTTTCTTTCTTTCTTTCTTTCTCTATCTCTTCTCTTTTTCTTTCTACTCATTTCCTCTCAGGTTACCAGAGGTTATACCAGTATGAGTAGACACCTACATGGAAGGTTCTGTGGCACATGGAGGGTAATGTGACTCATGGAGTATTCTGTGGCACACGGATTGCTAGAAACAGAATCGAAGGGAGAGGAGACAACAGTAACAGCTTGCATGTGAAATTGATTCCACTCTAATTCCGGCCAGCTCTGGGCTGGTGCTCACTAGGACAAACAGCTGAATCAACTTGAGGGGAGGCATAAAAAACATGTTAGATTAGAGAGGTACAGTGGGAACATTTTGAAATTTCTCAGGTGGCTTCGAAGGCAAGATTTCAGAAGGTGGGACTAGAGAATTACTCTTATTTTCCTGTGCATTTTTTATTTTATATTATCATTTACTTTTCTTATTTAAAAACGTTTTTCTTTTTTCCTTTCCAAGTTTTATTGTCTTTATAAAAAAAATTCCTTTTTTTTAAATTTCCTTTGTTTTTAGTCTCATTCTTTGGTCCTACTTTTATCTAGTGGGAGCTCTTTTACTGCTTGCCTCACCTAATAGGAGACAGTAAGTGTGATCATAGAGTCAAGCTAAAATTGTACACTCTAAAAAACTCTATCAATTGGGCAAGTGCCAATACCAGCTACTACACACCATCACAGTATCTATAACCAAATCCTTTAAAAACATGCTGAAGTGAGCTGTATGAGCAGTGAACAGAGAAGCACATCTCCTGATTACACCTACAAGGAGGCAATTGGAGAGTGCTTCAGAATACACCAACATGCATTCATTTAATTAAGACAAATATAACAACACACACATAAGAAAAAACACAAAAAACAGTCTGCTAATATGCATGCAAGATAGAGTAGTTCAAATAAAAGACCAATAGGAAGAGCTAGAAATTGCTTTTAAGGGAGATGGATTTTGCAATTATCTGAAAAAGAATTTAGAAGCATGATATTGCAGGGCATCCAATTATTACAAAGAACAGTTGAGAAAAACAAGGAAGAAGTCAGGAAAGTGCTATAGGAGTAATCAAACAAACTAGATATAGTATTGAAGACAATACAAAACAACCTGCAAAAAGAGGTCTAGATGATCAATACAAAAATATCAAAAATAGGCAATACACTGAAAGGGCAAAGGAGAATTGAAGGGATAGAAGACAGAATTAATGAGCTTGAAGTTATAGCTCTCAATATTGCTATGATAGAAGAATAAACAGAAAAAATCTGAAGAAAGCCTAAGATTCATGTGGGACAACATGAAGAGAAATAACCTACAGTTGATAATAATTCCAGAAGAGAAAGAGACAGAGTAAACCACAGAAAGGGTAGTCTAAGAGCTGCTGGAAGAAAAATTCCCTAACATCACGAAGAACTAGAATATAAACATTTAAGATGCTGAACTAACCCCAGGCTGGATAGACCCCAAAAGAAAATCACCAAGACATATATTAATCAAACTGTCCAAAACCAAAGACAAGGAAAAAATCCTGAAAGCAGCTAGGGAAAAAGAAATGTTACTTACAAAGGAAAACCAATAAGATTAAGTTCTGTTTTCTCATCAGAAACCATGCAGGCAGAAGGCAATGGGGACCCATATACAAAAATCTGAAAGAAAAAAATATTGTCAACTAATCATATACCCAGCAAGGCTGTCAATCAAATATGATAGCAAAATCAGAATTTTTCAGGATACACAGTTATTAATGGATTGTGTAAAAGCCACGTCAGTGCTTTAAAACATATTGAAGGGAGTTCTTTGCACTGAGAACCAACAAGAGACAACAATCAGAAATTAACATGTATGCCAATACCACCTGGAAATCAATACAGAGATGGAAAAATCCAGAGCAGAGAAAAACCACAAGAATGAAATTAAGGGATTTGGGATGTCAGGCTATGATCAGGACAGATACAGAGCAAAAAAAAAGGTATGTGTGTGTGTGGGGGGGGGAGGTATACTAACAGAGAACCAGGTGGTGAGGAGGTGAGGAGGTCAGACATATTTCAGGATAAAACAAACTGTTTTAAAATATGGAAGAATTTAATAAAATACAGGTAACACTAAAGAAACTCAACACATTTCCACACCAAAGCCAGAAAAATACAATCCAATACTATTTTTGATACATTCAAAGTATGAAGAAATTAACAAGAAGGCCCATACACAAAAAAAATGAACTCAGTACAGGAAAGTATGTAGAACAAAGAAACCAGCAGCACCACACACCCTCACACACAAAACAGCATATGGCAACAATTAATCCATACTAATAATTATACTAAATGTCAATGGATTAAATGTACCAATGAACAGCAAAATTATATGAACAACAAGACAAGAATATGGTTCTTTAAAAAGATTAATAAAACTTACCAACCGTAGGCAAACATAACACAAGAAAAAAGGAAGAAGACACAAATAACACACATAAGAAACTACATAGGTGACATCACAACAGAACCAATGGAAATAAAAAAGGATAATAACAGAATACAATGAAGAGCTGTACTCCAACAAAATTGAATATCTAGAGGTAATGGACATATTTTTAGAAAAACAAGATCTACCTAAACTTTCACAGAGTGAAGTAGAAAACTTGAACAGATGTATAAACAAAGGAAGAAAATAATCAGGTAATCAAAAAAACTCCCAACCAAATAAAGCCTAGGACCAGTTATCTTTACTGGTGAATTTTACCAAGTATTCAAATAAAAGCTGACACCAATTCTACTCAATTTCCAAAATATTTTTTCTAACAAAAGGAAAACTTCCTAATATCTATTATGAAGCAAACATAATCCTCATACCAAAAACAGGGAAGGACATTATTAAAAAAGAAAATTATAGACCAATATCCTGCATGAACATCGATGCAAAAATTCTCAACAAAATCCTAGCCAATAGAATTCAACAACAATATCAAAAAAGTAATACATCATTACCAAATTGGATGCATACTGGGGATGAAAGCATGGTTCAACATTAGGAAAAACAATCAATGTAATCCACCATATGTATAAAAAGAAGGAAAAGAACCACATTGCTCTATCGATTGATGCAGAAAAGGCATTTGACAAAATCCAACACCTATTCCTGATAAAAACACTCAACAAAGTACAAATTGAAGAGAAAGTGCTCAACACAATTAAGAGTTTCTATACAAAGTCAACACTCAACATCACTCTCAATGGAGAAAAACTGAAAGCATTCCATTTGTGAACAGGAACTAGACAAGGATATATTTTTATCAGCACTCCTATTCTATATTGTGTTGAAAGTCTTAGCCAAAGTTATAAGGAAAGAAAGAGAACTTAAAAGACTGGCAAAGAATTAATGAGATTCTCTGTTTTCAGATGATATGATCCTACACATAGAAAATCCCAAAGACTTAGCAAAAAAATTATTAGAACACATTGGAAGATTCAGCAAAGTGACAGGGTACAAGATCAACATACAAAAATAAATTGGATTCTTCTGTACTAATAAAGACAGCTCTGAATTGGGAATCAGGAAAACAATACCATTTATGATAGACACCCAAAGGATGAAATATTTAGGAATGAATCTAACCAGAGAAACAAAAAACCTATACAAAGAAAACTATAAAACACCACTATAGGATATAATGCAACATTTTTTAAAGAGATGGAAAAATGATCATGAATTTTATATGGAAGAGAAAGAGGCCTGAAATATGCAAAGCACTGCTTAAGATGAAGAGCATAGTTGGAGATCTCTCACTCTCTGATTTCAAAATTTACTACATGGCCACAGTGGTCAATGAAGGCTTCATAGATCAATGGAACAGAATTGAGGAGAAAACCTATCTACATACAGCCAACTGATCTTTGGCAATGGGCCAAAATACATTAAATGGGAAAGAGATAGTCTCTCTAACAAATGGTACTGGCAAAAGTGGAAATTGAATTGCAAAAGAAAGTAACAAGACCTATATATATACGAACATTAACTGAACATGGATTAAAGATCTAAATGTAAATCCCAGAATTATAAAGATCATCAGTGGAAAATAAAGACAAACATAAATCTTCTAATACATGGAATACATATATAACTAAAAAACCCCCCACAAACAATAGAAAACAAAAGAAGACTGGGACATACTGAAAATTAGAAACTTTTGTGAATCAAAATATTTCACCAGAAGAATAAAGAAGGACCCCATATACTGTGGAACATTTTTTTTGCAATTACATACCATACAAGCAACTACTCTAAAATTTATAGGAAATTATAACACCTCTACAAGATAAAGATAAATTAAAAAATGAGCACAGTACTCATTTGACCTAGCCTTGATAGCTTGATAATCAGAAGTCAACTAGAGGAAGATAAAAAAGAAAACAAATTTTGATAAAGGAAATGAGCGTAAATTGCTGTAATTTGATGAACTTGACCTATATTCATGGAGGTAGTAGCTCAAAATACCAACAGAGAAGGAAGGAGTCTTCAATGCTATCCCCTCTGTAGACAGGGTAGATAGGGACCTGCAACTTAGATAATGGCTACCTAAAATGAGGGGGCAATAAAGGCATGAAGTGATTGGTTTACAGTATGTCAAAAGAGAGTTTAGATTAAGAGTCTGTGGAGGAAGATAGAGTCCCCACTAGTTTTCATCTTGTCTAGATGGGTCTGGTGAAAAGAGATGGGGATAAGATTCTTATGATTCAATAGTGAGTAATTGTTATCATGACTAGCTGTGACTGTCACAATTGTAAAGGTAGAAGTTTTGTAACAAAAACTTTTTGTTGTTGTTAAGTACCATGGAGTCGGTTCCAACTCATAGTGACCCTGTATAGGGTTTCTGAGGCTGCAGATCTTTACAGGAGCAGAAATCCTCATCTTTCTCCCATGAACTGCTGGTAGTTTCGAACTGTTGACCTTGAGGTTAGCAGCCTGATTTGTAACCACTATGCTACCAGAGCTCAAAAAACTGGGGAGTCGTCCACAGACAGAGAACCCTAGAACTATCAAGGGAGAAGAGCACAAGCACAATGCAGGACCTTATAGCTGAGATGGAGTATAGATGTGGACATGGAGAGAGGGAGCAGCTGAGGACTCTAGATTCATGGAAAGAGAGGGACTCAGAGCAGGGAGGCAGGAGACAGACTTGCAGAATGTGCTCTTTGGTGTTGTAAATTATTAAATATGCCTGAATTTTTTTTTTTATAAAAAGAGCTAAAATGAATAGAGAGAAATATTGTTAACTGATGGTACATGGAGGGGGGTTATAATCATTGCAATGAAACAAAGTATATGATTTGTTGAATGTAAAACTGATGATCTGCCCTGTAAACTTTCACTCAATTCACAATAAAAACTTAAAATAAAAACAAACACCCACAAATGAGCACAGGACATAAACAGACACTTCACCAAGGAAGACATTCAGGCAGCCAACAAACATGAAGAAATATTCATAATCATTAGCCATTGTTGTTGTTAAGTGCCGTTGAATCTGTCCAACTCATAGCAATCCTGTATAGGGTTTCCAAGGAGCAGCTGGTGAGTTTGAACCACCATTCTTGTGGTTCAATCTGACCTTGCAGTGCAATTCTTATCCTAGGTCACCACACCAGAAATGCACATCAAAACAACAATGAGATACAATCTCACATCAGCATTAACAGGGAACTTCACAAACAAAAACAAAAATTAAAACAAAAAACAAGAGGACAACAAATGTTGGTGAGGGTGTAGAGAGACTGGACCCTCTTACATTACTGGTGATACTGTAAAATGGTTCAACTGCTCTGGAAAATCGTATCGTTCTTCCTCAGAAAGTTGGAAATAGAAAAACCCTATGATCCAGCAATTCCTCTACTTGGTATATATTCATTCACAAGAAATATGAGCCAGACTAAGAGTAGAAATATGCATAACAATGTTAATCGCAGCACTATTCAAAATAGCAAAAAGATGGAGAACAACCTAAGTAACTATCAATGGAAAAATAGATAAATGGACTTTGGGACATATACACAGTGGAATACTATGCTGCCTTGAAGAATAACAGTGAAGTTGAAAAAACCTCTCATAACATGGATGAGCCTTGAGGACATTATGCTGAGTGAAATTAGTCAGTCACAAAAGGCCTTACATAAAATCATTATTGTAAAAGCTTAAGAAAAGATTTCCAATCTAAAAGTAATATTTTTTTGATGGCTACCATGGGTGGGAGGGATTATTAATTAATAACAGGTTAGGGATTAGATACACGACAGCTGGGATTATGGGGAGGGCAATATACAAGGAATGGGAAGGCAATACATAAGAAGTGGTATAGGATAGATGAACAAGGAAGATAGAGGAAGACTTACAGAGGTATGCATGGGCTAAAAGGGATAGAGGTAAATAGATGTATACATAATCTTGGAACAACAGGGCTTTGTGGTTCAGGGTTCTAGACATAGTCAGAATGGGTAACGTAGTGGTTATGAATTGGGCTGCAAACCTTAAGGTCAGCAGTTCAAAACTACCAGCTGTTCCACGGGAAAAAGATGAGACTTTCTGCTCCCATAAAGATTTACAGCCTCGGAAACCCTGTACAGGGTCGCTATGAGTCGGAACCAACTCCACGGCACATAACCACCACCACCAATGTTAAGGTGATTGACCATCTTGTGGATATTGGTTTGCCCTGCTTTCTACTATAAAATAGACATTTAAGTGTGATAGAAGGGAATATTGGGAATTATGATTACAGGAGCTTTTAAGCCTGTCTTCAGCCTATAATTGATTAGATTAGTGAAAATGGAAATTAGAATCTGTCCAGGGAAATAGGCCTCTTGTTAAGACTTTGTGGAGTATGAGGCCTTAAGTGGAATCCTGAGCCACCCAGAGCCTTCTAAGGTATAACATTCCCACCTGAAAACACATGCAGACCAACCTGGAATGGCTAGAGGAACAGAACAGAAAGACCAGCAGAAAAAGTAAAAACAAAAATAAAATAGACTGTTTAGTTGTTAGAATATCAAGGAAGCAGTTTTCCTTGGAGCCACCAAGGCAAGGAAAGTCACCCCTTCTAATACTGAAACTGAAAGTGATCACACAAGCAGTTTTGTGTGCTTTCTAGTGACCACCCTCATCTTCCTGTGAGTGGAAGTTGGAGAAATGCAGCAATGTAGACATGGACTGAGTTTGGTCATTTTCCACAGACACCTGTTGACCTAGAGATGAGAGAGAGAAGAGGAAGGGCTGGCTGGTCTGAAATTTAAGGAGGCATATGAACTCTCGAGTCCAGGGACACTGACCCAGCTACTGTATACACAATGAAGTTCCATATTTTTAACATTGGGTGTAAACGCTCCCCAATCTACCATTTATATAACACTGCCTCTGTTCAGAATTGCTCCTTCCCCCAGAGCACTTGTTGTTGTTGTTGTTGTTAGTTGTCATTGTTGTTGTTAAGTGACATCACACAATTCATGCAATTCTGTGTAGAGTTTCCAGGAAGTGGCTGGTGGGTTTGAATTACCAATCTTGCAGCTGGACTCTCAGTTGTCATTGGTACCTGCCAAATTGAATTAATTTATCTCATATAGGATTAATTGATAAATTATATTTGTCTAGCACGTAAAATCAAAACGAGTTTCTATTGAGTATGATCATGGTGACCTATGTTGGTCAGAGTATAAACTTGCTCCAGAGGATTATCGATGGCTTATATTTTGTGAAGTAGATTGCCAGTCCTTGTTTCTAAGAACCTTGATACAACGTGAACTTCCAACCTTTTTTGCAGCCAAGGTTGTTATCTATTTCTTCCACCATAGAATTTGTCTGACATATAATAAAGAAAAACTACTGTTCCTTTTTGTTGTTTAGAGAAAATTGGTATACTTTTAAATACCTTACTCCTTTTCATCACTAAGCAAGCTTTAGATTTTACTTGGATTGATTCACTTGCTTAAAAATGATCTTTAAGGGTTGCTATGCGTTGGAACTGACTAGATGGTACTTAACAACAATGGACTCCTGGTGTGACACTGTAGGATCAGCACCTGGCTGCGAACCCAAGGTCAGCCATTCGAACCCAGCAGTTACTCCTGAGAAAACCTATACAGGATTGCTATGAGTCTGAACCCTTTAACAGAACTTAACAACAACAACAATTGTAAGAATGGCACAAGTCTGAACAGTGTTTCATTCTGTTGCACTTGGGTTTAGTTTAACAACTATATCTTATTATGTAAATTGGAAGTTGGCATCTAAATGAATAATTTTCTAATTTTCTGGTAACACATTAATCTCTGTGTCAGGAACACACACACACACACAGGCACATGTCCTCAGAACAAAATATTAACACAAGATAAGTTTGAAAGATGAAAAATTGTACTAAGGAGAGAAATTCTGAACCATTTAGGATTGAAGTATTTTTGTTGTTAGGTGCCGTTGAATCAGTTCCAACTCCTAGCAACCCTATTCACAACAGAACAAAACACTCTCTGATCCTGGGCCATGCTCACATTGCTGCTGTGCCTATCCATCAATGCCCTTGGAGGACTTCCTATTTTTCACTCATCCTCCACTTTAGCAAGCATGATGTCCTTCTCCAGGGACTAGACTCACCTGATAAAGTGTGTGAAGTAGGAGAGACAAAGTCTCACCATAATGGTTTCTAAGGAGCATTCTAGCTGTTCTTCTTCCAACACAGGTTTGTTTGTTCTTCTGGAAGTACATGGTAATTTTGGTATTCTTCTCCAACAGTATAACTCAAATCCATCAGTTCTTCTGTGGTCTTCCTTTTTCATTCTTAAAACTTTCACATACATACAAAGTGACTGAAAATACCATGGCTTGGGTCAAGCACTCCTTAGTTCTCAAACTGACAGCTTTGCTCTTGAACACTTTAAAGAGGTCTTGTGCAGCAGATTTGTCTAATACAATATGTTGTTTGATTTCTTGACTGATGATTCAATGAGTGTTGATAGTGGATCCTAGAAAAATCAAGTTTTTGGCAACTTCAGTCTTTTCTCCATTTATCATGATGTTATTTGTTGATCCAGTTGCAAAGATTTTTTTATTTTCTTTACGTTGAGGTGCAACTCATACTGAAAGCCGTAGTCTTTAATCTTCATCAGTAAGTATTTTAAGTCCTCTTCACTTTCAACAAGCAAGGTTTTATCATCTTCATATCACAGGTTGTTTATGAGCCTTTCTTCAATCTCAATGATACATTCTTCTTCATATAATTCAGTTTGGGAGATTATTTGCTCAACATACATATTGAATGTTGTTGTGAAGTGCCATTGAGCCAGTTCACTTCTAACTCATAGCGATCCTGTGTAGGGTTTCTGAGGAGCGGCAGGTGTGTTTGAATTGCTGATCCTGTAGCTCATACTGACCTTGTAGTCCAGTGCATCTTCTGCAGTGCCACACCAGGACTCCAAAGCTTTGGTAGCAGAGGACGTTTAAGTATGGTGAAATGATATAGCCCTAACATACACCTTCCCTGATTTAAACCATTCAACAACCCTTGTTGTGTTCAAAATATTGCCTCTTACTCTATGTAAAGTTCCTCATGAGTAAGATTACGTGCTCTAGAATACCCATTCTTTACAATGTGATCCATAGTTTGTTATGATCCATACAGTCAAAAGACTTTGTATAGTCAATAAAGCACAAGTAAACATCTTTCTGGTATTTTCTGCTTTCAGCAAGATCCATCTGATATCAGCAATTATATCTAGTTTCACATCCTCTTTTGAATCTGGTTCAAATTTCTAGAAGTCCCCTGTCGATGTGCTTTTGTATTACATCTGTTTTTGAATGTTCTTCATCAAAATAGGATTTAGGTGGCTCTGTTTAAATTCCTTTCTTAAGTGCATTGAGACAAAATTAGTTATACATGGTGCATGAGATTTGCATTTGCTAAAATAGAAGTAAGATATTGCTATATAGTTGTGTATGATTGTTGATGCTGTTAAGTGCCATTGAGTCAGTTCTGACTTATAGTGACCTTGTATAGTGTTTCCAAGGAGCGGCTGGTGAGTTTGAAACATCAACCCCATGGTTCAAACTGACCTTGTGGTTCAGTGCTTTAGCCCACAACACCACATCAGGACTCCTTTATATGTGATATGTATATAATAAAACATATTGGCTATAGATTGACTCAAAGGAT
Source organism: Chrysochloris asiatica (assembly GCF_000296735.1). NCBI lineage: Eukaryota > Metazoa > Chordata > Mammalia > Afrosoricida > Chrysochloridae > Chrysochloris > Chrysochloris asiatica. The sequence continues at coordinate 2,164,950 of NW_006408703.1, forward strand.
CAAAGTTTTGTAAACTTTCAAACTATCAAAATGAATTGCTGTTGTTATTACTAAGTGCTATCAAGTCAGTTTTGACTCATAGCAACCTTGTATAGTTTCCAAGAAGGGGTGGGTGGGTTTGAACCATTGAACTTGTAATTAACAATTCGGTGCTTATCCTATAGTACCACACCGGGACTCCCTTAAAATGAATTATTGTTGTTTAAGCCATCGGGAGTTCATAATAGTGTCATTAGTAGGGTTGGTAGCACTCAGTGTAATAACTCATACTATCATCCCCAACCCCGTGGACATCCTCCTGCACCAAACCATACAGAAGCCTTAGTAATACTTATTATCAATTCTAATAATACATTTCCTAAAAATCATATTTCTTAAATTATATGGAAACTATTAACAAATTGCTTTGTAAAATTTTTCTACATTGAATTATATTGTTATTGGTTACAACATTATTAGTGAACATGTTTCAGCAGAGTTATCAAACTGCGTCTTGGTGTGGCACTGCACATCAATGTGCCTGACTGCAAGGTCAGTTTGAACTGCAAGGTTGGCAGTTCAAACCCATCGGTTATTCCTCAGAAACCTTATGCAGGGTGGCTATGAGTCAGAACCAACTCGATGGAACTTCACAGCAACAACAAAATCAGACTAAGACGGATAGGAAAAAGGAGAAGTAGACCACTTCTAAATAGTTAGCTGCTGAAATCTCTGAATAGCAGCAGAGCATTGTCAGATAGAGTGCCATAAAATGATCCCCTTAGGTTATAAATACTCAAAATGGACCAGCTTCCTCTTCAAAGTAAAGTTGATCTAAAGAAGCGAATGGAACAAATCGTTCAAGATCTTCATTTGCTGATGGGTCACAACTCAAAATGAGAAGAAACAGCTGAAAGTATCCATTAATAATCAAAACATGGACTGTGTGAGGTATGAATCTAGGTAAATTGGAAGTCATAAAAATGAAATAGAACTAAAGGACAATATCCTGGGCATTAGTTGAGCTCAAATAGACTGGTATTGGCCATTTTGACTCAGTCATATGGTTTACTGTACTAGGAATGCCAAATCGAAGAGTGATGTCACATTCATCATCAAAAAGAACATTTCAAGTTCAATCTTGAAGTACAGTGCTGTCTGATAGGACAATATCCATGCACCTACAAGGAAGACCGGTTAATACCACTACTATTCAAATAAATATATGCACCAACCACTAAAGCCAGTAATGATAAAAATGAAGAATCCTATCAACTTCTTCAGTCTGAAATTGATCAAACATGTAATCAAGAAGGATTGATAATTACTTATGATTGGAATGGGAAATTTGGAAACAAAGAAAAATGATTCATAGTTGGAAAATATAGCTTGGGTGATGGAAATGATGCTGGAGCTTGCATGATAGAATTCTGCAAATTGAACGACTTATTTATTGCAAATATCTTTTTTCAACAACATAAAAGTTAACTATATACCTGGACCTCCCCAGATGGAATGCACAGGAATCAATTTAATTATAGCTTTGGGAAGAGATAGTAGAAAACTTCAATATCATCAACCAAAATGAGGCCAGGGGCTGACTGTGGAACAGACCCTTAATTGCTTATACGGAAGTTTAGACTGAAGCTGAGGAAAATGAAAACAAGTCCAAAAGAGTCAAAATGTAACCTTAAGTACATCCCACCTGAATTTAGAGATCATTCTGAGAACAGATTTGATGCAATAGACACTAATGATCAAAGACTAGTAGAGTTCGGGATGACATCAAGAACATCATACAGGAAGAAAGCAAAAGGTCATTAAGAAGACAAGAAAGAAGGGAAAAAATTAAAATGGCTGTCAAAAGAGACACTGAAACATTCTCTTGAGCATAGAGAAGCTAAAGCAAAGATGGCAAGTGTCTCATACTTTGAACATATTCTCAGTTGGGATCAGTTCTGGAGAAGGGTATCATGCTTGGTAAAGTAGAGTTAGAGAAAATGAGGAAAACTCTAAATGGCATGAACTGACACAGTGGCAGCAACCGTGGGCTCAAACAAAACAACTGTGAGGATGGCTTAGAACGAACTCGACACATCAGAGTCTTGATTTATTTTTTTAAAAACGTGTTTTGTTGTTTAACAAATTACAGGGATATTATTAGAAAAAATAATAATACATTTGTGCTGAAACATTGCACAGAAATATTATAGACAATCTGACAGTGTTATCAGTGCCTTCCGCACTCCTCTGTCCTTCCCTATCGATGTTATTGGCTCCAAAAACAATGTCCTGCAGCATTCTAAACGAGCATTATAAAATGTTTTGCTAAAATAAATTGGGTGAGTTAAGTTGTATCTAGTTAGAAAAATTGGTATTTGATTCTGGGTAAAGAAACTTCTGATGCATTTGTATCAACATTGCATAGAAAACGTATGTGAAAAGCTGGCTGGGAAGAAGAGAGGAGAACAAAGACACACATTTTAAGTACCACTATTTAAAACATTTTTGTTCCCAAACATTAGAGTGCATGTATTTTTCTGAAAATGTGGGTGCTTTTTGGGTGATGTTAAATTAACAATTTCCAAACAGACTTAACTAAAGAGCACTTTAAAATACTTACTACATTGGTAAAACACCAAAAGGAGATGTATACTCTTGGATTAAAGTAGATTGTAAGGGATACATAAATTAATTTCCCCATATCTTTTAGCATATCATAGCACATTAAATGGTCAAGTGCTTATCTTACAGCGTCACACCAGGACTCCGGAGAGTGGATCATTCCAGTGGGTCCAGGTTGATGCTTTTGGGTGCAACCAAGCGATGGGCGCAGAGGAGAGAGCTAGAAGGCCCTGGAAGTGGAACAACCCTACCACTAACGGCACCACACCAGCTCCACAGCCTGCTGCCTGCCAGACCATGGCTAGAGGTGGCTAGGAGCAGGCGGGGGAAAGGTGGGGGAGGTTCTCACGGGCAGCCCCAGGAGTCAGGCGTGGGAATGACCACGGGTTTGTTGGTTTGCTGTGGTGGTGTGCCGTGGAGTCAGTTCCGACTCACAGCAACCTTGTACAGGGTTCCGAGGCTGCAAATCTTTACGGGAGCAGAAAGCCTTATCTTTGTCCAGCAGAACAGCTGGTAGTTTCAAACTGCTGACTGTAAGATTCGCAGCCCAACTCGTAACCACTACGCTACTTGAGCTCCTTAGCCTTGTATTATTTTTTCTTTAGAATTATGACTTTAAATAACTGCAAGACCTTAAATTCTCTTTTGAGGGAAAACCATAATATGGAAATAATCATTGCAATTCTTGGATCTTGAAAAATGTCAATGTCTATGTCATATTTGTTAGGTATTGACAACAGATACAATATTTAATTATCCTCTGTAACCTATTTTCTAATCATCCTGGAAAAAATGTATTTTTCCTATTATGACATTGATTCTTTTTGTAAAAAGAAGAAAGAAAACCTTACCATTTTTTTCTAAGCTAAGTATTTTTTTAATTATAAGGAGTTTTTTTTGTGTGTGTTTTTTTCAAAAATATCTGTGTGTTTTTCCAAAAATATCATCTCTAACTAAATTAATCTAGACTATACAGGTAGTTAAGGAGCTCTGGTAGCACAGTGGTTACAAATTGGGCTGCTAACCTCAGGTTCAGCAGTTCAAAACTACCAGCTGTTCCACGGGAGAAAGATGTGGCTTTCTGCTCCCGTAAAGATTTACAGCCTCGGAAACCCTGTACAGGGTCGCTATGAGTCGGTTTTCTTCTGTGGCATCCTCTTGTCAATTTCCCAAAGTACCTTTAGGTTTGGTGACATACACTCTCTCATTCTTGAGTTGTGTTCCCTTCACCTAGGCATAGAAAACTTGGGCAACTCTTAAGTTGCTTTATGTATCCGGAGGCATTGAAGGAGTTGTCTTAGAGTCATATCTGGCATGATATGTTATGTCTTTGCTGTGACTCTGATTTTCTGATTATGTTAGCATGGAGAATTTCTGAGAGAGTGTTACCTTTACCTTTCAGTGTTCCACATGGAAATATAGTGCAGATTAATTATCTTATTCTAAGATTTTTCCAAACTTACATGGTAACTATATCACCCTCTCCCTCTACTAACCGCCTGTGAGAATAACACTTTATTGGGGAGCATGTTCTCATGGCATCTTCTCAGACAGTTCAGTCAGTTGCTTACAGCTCTTAGTGTTTGAATACTCATTTTGCTTGCCACATCATGGAAGTTTTACCAAATTTAGGAGGTAAAACAAACTAAAAAAAAAAAAAAAATCTTATTCTTAAACTATCATGAACTGTTTCCGGTTCTATTACTTATGGAATTAATAATATTAATCTTTGAGCAAGACTTTTTGAACTCTAAATCCTTTACTTGTGATTCTTTTTTCTGAGGCTGTGAGCAAAGACAGTTTTAGTTGTTCCCTTTACAGGGTCCTAGAATGTTGGAGAAAGAGTCACTAGGAAAAAGGGTATCACTGTATTGAAAGAAAACACTATTCATTATCAATGGATCACCTTGCTATACTTATAAATGTTTTTAAAAAACACTATTAAAAATAATGAAAAATAAAAGTAATTCAGTTCCATTAGATGATTGAAATCTCAGGTATTTAATATGCTTACTGATAGTCCATTAGATAATCAAAATTGATCTTAGTTTTAGAAAATTTTGTTCACTATTTATGATTTGCAAATATTCCAAGTGTGTACAGTTTGAGGCATTTGGTATAAGTCTCCTATACTTTAAGATATAAACTTTAAAAACACATAAATATTTGATTGCAGAAGATTTTAAAATAAACCTTTCACACTTGGGTAACTCATAGTTTAATTCCATAAAAAGAGCTTTTATACTAAAAAGTCTCCAAAAAAAGCACACTAGGAAATACCTTTAAAAATGTGTATACTTTTTTCAGGTGTTTCATATAACAAAACACAAATAGGAATGGACCTAAGAAACATTTTTCTACTAAAATTCGTGAGGTAAAGAGTAGCTTTCTTAGATTGGACCAAAGTCCTTTTCTTTCATTTGATCCTAAACTGCATCAGCAGAAATAGTTTTTGTATGCTTTGATTTTTCTGAGTATTGGAGAGAGAAGCTACTATATTACAAATTGCCACTATTGTTCAAAGCCATCAGACCAAGCATATAGAAACCTTGATAAGAGCACTTGAAAAATTCTTTTATAGTAATAACTACAGTGGAGGAGGATGTAGTCCTTGGAAATGAATATAAGGTGTTACAATGGAGTCTCGTGGACTAGTTGAAACTCTGATAGTTACAGTACTAGACTTAACTCTTAAATTGCTTTCACAATCCATCTCTCTTTGTAATGTTACATATAGGTATTGATTACGTGGGGAGATGATGCCATCAGACCATTGATTATATTTTAAAAGAAAAGAAAAACATAAAGAACAATAAAAATGCTAATAAATGTTACACATTATGGCTTTTTAAACTTGTGAGGAGATAATTTTTTCCTCAAGCTATTTCCCATCTTAAAATGGATATTTATTAGACTTTGATGTTGTTGCTATTAAGAGATGTCAAGTTGGTTCTGACTCATAGTGACTCTGTTTAAGATTTCTGCAGAACAACTGGTGGGTTTGAACTGCCAACCTTGTGGTTTGCAGTCCAGTGTTGATCCTACAGCATCACACCAGGAATTTAAAAAAACCAAAATGATTATGAACCAAAATGCACCAAACAACATATCCTTGAAAAAAAGAAACAACTGTAATATAAAAAGATGTGTGTACACACACACACACACACACACACACACACACGAGGGGACTTCTAAAAGGTCATGGAAAAAAATGCAGTTAAGTGATAATGGAATTTTTCTTAGTATTTTTGCAATGACCCTTGTACACACGCACACACACACACGCACACACACAGGAGGGTAAGTCAAAATAATTGCTACAAGATCATAGAAGCCTTTATCAAACAAACCTATTAGAATTTCTTGGCATATCATTCATCTAGGTCTATACGCCACCACCAGTGGTGGGAGGGAAGTATGAGTAATTCACTGGTTAGAGGGTAAATGCAGGCTAACTTGGATGATGGGGAAAAAAATAAACAGCAACGCTGGTAAGATACTCTCACCTGGAATGACCTACCATTCAGGATCAAAAGGGCAGCATTTACCTAAGGAAAAATCTAGAAAGCATTGAGGAGGAGACTAGAACACAAACAAGAATCTCAAGAAGGAAATGAGATCATTGATGTTACCTGTAGGGAATTGCAATCTATTGAACTGAAACAAAGTGTCTGAATTGTTCTATGTTAAGATTGATGACATCAGTCCTGTAAACCTTCACTTAATTCATAATAAAATGTTTTTTTAAAAATCTCCTGCTGTTGGAAATAATAAACAAATCCCCAAGATACCAAAATTTCCCCTTCTATAGCCATTCCCAAAATTTCACAATTTTCTCTACTAACGTTTCTAGTTTGGTAAAGAGTTTCACAAACTCAGTGAAAAAGAGAAAAAGCTGTCCGATTCATTTTAAAACTAGACTAACCTTATTTTATAAAGCAAACAAGAATTCATGTAAAGAAAATTATAACTCTATAGCTCCACTTCACTTTAATTATAAATTTAAAAATATAACATTAAAGATAAATGAATCTATCCTATAGATATGACAATGGTTGAACATTTACTATAGATTTATAATGTACATAAAGAAAAAAGCACATGGTTATCTCAATATACAAGAGCACTTGAAAATATTAACTACCACTTCTTTATTTATATCTTTCTTGGAAAGAGAAAACATTCTGAAATTAAATCTAACAAAAAGTTTATTATAATCTAAAAATCAAACTAAATCAGTTGCCTTCAAATAGAATCTGACTCCTGTTTGTCAGATTGTAATTTTATGTATCCATTTAAATCATCAGTAACATGTTGTAGTTGTTGAGTGTTGTCAAGATAATTCCTACTCATGTTGTTGTTGTTCAGTGTGATCAAGTCAACTATGCGCTACAGAATGAAACACTGCCCAACCCTGGGCTAACCTCACAATTGTTGACATGCTTGAGCCCATTGATACTGCTGGAGACTTCCTCTTTTTCTCTGACCCTCCACCTTACCAAACATGATATCCTTCTCCAGCAACTGGTCCCTTCTGACTGATCTCAAAGTCTGAGAGGCAAAGTTTGGCCATCCTGGCCTCCAAGAGGCACTCTGGCTACACACCTTCTAACCTAGATTTGTTTGTTATTTCGGCAGCCCATGATACTTTCAATGTTCTCCTCCAACACCATAACACAATAGCATCAATTCTTGTTTGGTCTTCCTTATTCATTGTCCAGCTTTCGGGTACATGTGAAGTTATTGGAAATACCATGACTTGGGTCAGGCACACCTTAGTTCTCAAGTTGATATCTTTGCTCTTCAACACTTTAAAAAGATCTTGTGCAGCAGATTTACCTAACGCAATATGTTATTTGATTTCTTGACTGTTGCTTCCATGAGTGTTGATAGTTAATCCAAGAAGAATGAAGTCCTTGAAAACATCAATATTTTCTCTGTTGATAAGAATGTTATTTATTGGTCCAGTGGTGAAGATTTTTGTTTTCTTTACATTGAGAGGCAATCCATACCACAGGCTTTGATCCTCATCAGAAAGTATTTTAAGTTCTCTTCACTTTCAGCAAGCAAAGTTGTATCATCTGCATATTGCATGTTGTTAATGAGTCTTTCTCTAATCCTGATGCTGCATTTTTCTTCATATATCCCAGCTTCTCAGATTATTTGCTCAGAATATGGTGGTGGTGGTGGTTAGGTGCCGTGGAGTCAGTTTCCGACTCATAGCAACCCTGTGCAGGGTTTCCGAGGCTGTAAATCTTTACGGGAGCAGAAAACCTCATCTTCCTCCCACGGAACAGCTGGTAGTTTAGAACTGCTGACCTTGTGGTTAATAGCCTGATCTGTAACCACTAGATGCTCAGCATATAGGTTGCATAAATATAGTGAAAAAATACAACCCTTTTGCACGTCGTTCTTAATTTTAAACTATTCAGTGTTCCCATGTTCTGTTTGAACAATTGCCTCTTGGTCCACGTATAGATTGCTCATAAGCACAATTAAGTGTTCAGGAATACTCATAATTCACAATGTTTTCCATAGCTTGTCATGAGCCACACAATCAGAAAGCCTTTGTGTAGTCAATAAAGCACAGGTAAACATCTTTCTGATATTCTCTGCTTTCAGCCAAGATCCATCGCATATCAACAATAATATTCCTCATTCCACATCCTCTTCTGAATCCAGCTTGAACCTTTGGGAGTTCTCTGTCAGTGTACGGTTGCAGCTGTTTCCATATTACCTTTAGCAAAACTTTATTTGCATGGGATATGAAAGATATTATCTGATGATTTCTGCATTCCATTGGGTCACCTCTCTTTGGAATGGGCACAAATATGGATCTCTTCCAATCAGTCAGCCAGACAGTTGTCTTCCAAATTTCTTGTCATAGATGAGTGAGTGCCTCCTGTGCTGCCTCACTTTCTTGAAAGATTCCAATTTTTATTCCATCAATTCCTGGTGCCTTGCTCTTTGCCAATTCCTTCAATGCACCTTGGACTTCTTCCTTCAGTATCACTGGCTCATGATCATACGCTACCTCTTGAAATGGTTGAACATCAACCATTTCCTTTTGGTACAGTGACTCTGATATTCCTTCCATCTTCTTTTGATGCTTTCTGTGTCATTCAATAATTTGCCCAGAGAATCCTTCAATTATGACAGTCGAGGCTTGAATTTTTTTTGAAAATGCTGAGTGTGCTCTTCCTTTTTGGTTTTCTAACACAGATCTTTGCACATTTTATTGTAATATTTGGCTTTGTCCTCACGAGCTGATCTTTGAAATTTTCTGTTCAGCTCTTGTACCTCCTCATTTTTTTTTAATTTGCTTTAGCATCTCTATGCTGGAGAGCAAGTTTCAGTGTCTCTTTTGACATCCATTTTGATTTTTCCTTCTTTCTTGTCTTCTTAATGACTTTTTGCTTTCTTCCTGTATGATGTTCTTGATGTCACCCCACAACTCTTCTGGTCTTTAGTATTTAGCATTTTTGTTGTTAGACATCATTGAGATGATCCTGACTCATAGCAACCCTATGCACAATAGAATGAAACACTGCCCGATCCTGGACCAACCTCACAATTGTTGTCACGCTTGAGTCCATTGATGCTGCCACTTTGCTAATCCATCTTGCTGGGGATCTTCCTCTTTTGTTCTGACCCTCCACTTTAACAACATGATATCCTTCTTTAGTGACTGGTCCCTTCTAACTGGTCTCAAAGTGTGAAAGACAAAGTTTGGCCATCCTGGCCACCAAGGAGCATTCTGGCTGCACACCTTCCAACCCAGATCTGTTTGTTCTTTTGGCAGCCCATGATACTTTCAATGTTCTCCTCCAATACCACAACTCAAAAACATCTATTATTCTACTGTCTTCCTTATTCACTGTCCAGCTCTCACATGCATATGAAGTTATTGAAAATACCATGGCTTTGGTCAGGTGCACTTTAGTCCTCAAGCTGACATCTTTTCCCTTCAACACTTTAAAAAGGTCCTGTGCAGCAGATTTGCCTAATGCAATACTTGATCTCTTGACTGTCACTTTCGTGAGTATTGATAGTTAATTCAAGAAGAATGAAGTCCTTGACAACTTCAATCTTTTATCCATTGGTAAGAATGTTTATTTTTCCAGTGATGAGGATTTCTGTTTCCTTTACATTGAGATGCAATCTATACGGAATGCTGTGATCTTTGATTTTCATCAGTATTTTAAGTTCTCTTCACTTTCAGCAAGCAAGGTTGTATCATCTGAATATCACAGGTTGTTAATGAGTCTTCCTCCAATCCTGATGCCATGTTTTTCTTCATATAACCCAGCTTCTTGGGTTATTTGCTCAGCATACAGGTTGAATAAGTATTGTGAAAGAATACAACTTTGTCACACACCTTTCTTAATTTTAAACCATTCAATATTCCCATGTTCTGTTCGAACAACTGCCTCTATGTCCAGATACAGATTACTCATGAGCACAATTAAGTGTTCAGGAATACTCATACTTCGCAATGTTGTCCATAGCTTGTCACAATCCACATAATCAAAAGCCTTTGTGTAGTCAATAAAGTTGTACATATCTTCAAAATAATATTTCAAAAACCATCTTAAAATACAATGCTGTCCATGATAGGATAATAAATCCATGCCTATAAAGAGACTATTTAATACCACTATTATTCAAATTTATCCAGTAATCATCAAACCAATGATGAAGAAATTGAACAATTCTATCAACTTCCTCAGTCTGAAATTTAGTAAACATACACTCAAAATGTAGCCTCTCAGCTTAGAATTCACTCAAAATGTGAATGGGGAAGAACTGCCCTCTTAAAATAGAGTTTACCACACTGAGGTGAATGGAATAAAGCTTTCAGTACCAACATTTGCTAAAGGAGCACAATTCAAAATGAAGAGAAATAGCTGCAAACACCCACTAATAATCAGAACATGGAATGTATGAAGCATGAATCTCGGAAAATTGGAAGTAATCAAAGATGAAATGGAAAACATAAAGCTCAATATCCTAAGCATTAGTGAGCTGAAATAGACTGGTATTAGCCATTTTGAATTAGATAATCATGTGGTTTGCTATGCTGGGAATGACAAATTCAAGAGGAATGGCATCACATTTATTGTCAAAAAGAACATTTCAAGATCTATTTTGAAGCACAATGCTGTCTGTGATAGGATAATATTTGTATGCCTACAAGGAAAATCAGTTAACACACTATTATTTAAATGTACATACCAACCACTAAAATTATTGATGATGTTACTGAAGAATTCTACCAGTTTCAGCAGTCTGAAACTGAGCAAACATGTGATCAAGATGCATTGATAATTACTGTTGAATAGAATGCAAAAGCTGAAACAAAGGATCAGTATTTGGAAAATAAGTCCTTGGTGATAGAACTGCCAGTGGAGAGCTCCATGATAGAATTCTGCAAGACCAGCACTTACTCATTGCAAATACCTTTTTTTTAACAACATAAATGGCAACTATATACATGAATGTTGTTGTTGTTATGTGCCATGGAGTCGGATCCGACTCATAGCTACCCTGTACAGGATTTCTGAGGCTGTAAATCTTTATGGAAGCAGAATGCCTCATCTTTCTCCCACAGAACAGCTGGTAGTTTCGAACTGCTGACCCTGAGGTTCACAGCCCGATTCATAACTACTAAGCTACCAGAGCTCCTTATATACATGAATAGGAGTCCATGAATAGGAGTTCTCTAATGGCACTGTAAGTTAAGCACTGGACAGCAAGTTTGGTTTGAACTACAATGTCTTCATTCAACCATATCAGCCACGCCTCAGAAACCCTATACTGGGAAGATAAGATTAAAAACCAACTCAAGGGCACATAATGACAGAAAATGCACATAGCTGGACCTCATCATATGAAATGCACAGGAATCAAATTGACTACATCTGTGGCAAGAGACAGTGAAAAAGCTCAATAATATCAGCCAAAACAGGACCAGGGGACAACTGTGAAAAAGATCAACAATTGCTCATATGCAAGTCACAAGAATCAAAATACAACCACATGTATAGCCCATGTGAGTTTAAATACCAGCTCAAGAACAAAATTGATGCATTGAATTCTAATGACTTTATACAGCAAAAAGTCATTTTCAAAAACTGAAAGGAAAGATTTAAGTGGATGACAGAAACTCTAAAATTTGCTCTTGACTTAGAGTAGTCAGAATAGTTAGCACAAATGGATGAAATAATGAAGCAAAATAACTAAACAGAATTTTCAAAGGGCAATTTGAGAAGACAAGCTTAAGTATTATAATGAAAAGTTCAAATATCTGTAGTTAGAAAGCCAAAAGGGAAGAACAATTACAGGATTTCTCCAGCTGAAAGAATTGAAGAAAAAACTCAAACCTTGTGTTGCAATATTATTCTATGGACATAATATTAAATGATACAGGATATATCAAAAGAAGATGGAAGGAGTACATAGAGTCACTGTACCAAAAAGAATTGACTGATATTTAACCATTTCAGTAAGCAGTACATGATCAGAAACCAATGGTATTGAAGGAAGAAATCTAGGCTTCACTGAAGTCTTTAGTGAAAAACAAAGCTCCAGGAATTGATGAAATTCCAATTGAAATGTTTCAACAAAATGACGCAACACTGGAGACACTCACTAGTCTAAGCCAAGAAATGTTGAAAACAGATTAGCTACCTGAGCAACTGACTGGAAGAGATTCATACTTGTGCTCATTCCAAAGAAAGGTTACTCAACAAAATGCAGAAATCACCAAACAGTATAATCAATATGACATTCAAGTGAAAGTTTGCTAAAGATAATTCAAAGCAGTTATAGTAACACACGGACAGGGAGCAGCCAGAAATTCAAGTTGGATTCAGAAGAGGGTATGGAATGAAGAATATCATTGCTGATGTCAGATGGATCTTGACTGAAACCAGAGATGACTGGAAAGAAGGTTACCTGTGTTTTATTTACAACACAAATGTATTAGACTGCTTGGATCATAACAAGTATGGATAAAAATTCAAAGAATGGGAATTCCAAAACACTGAATTTTGCTTCTGTGGAAACTGTACATAGAACAAGATACAGTTCTTGGAGCAAATCAAGGGGATAAAGCTTGGTTTAAAATCAGGAAAGGTGTACTTCTGGGTCGTATCCTTTCACCACACTTGTACAATCTGTTGAGCAAATAATCAGGGAAGCAGGACTGCATGAAGACGAATGTGGAATCAGGATGGGAAGAAGACATTAACCTGCAATATACAGGTGATACACTCTTGCTTACTTATTATTAATAGGACTTAAAGCATTTGCTGAGGAAGATCAAAGAATAGAATCTTCATTATGGACTACAACACAAAGTAAACAAAACAAAAATCCTCACAACTGAACTAATTTATAGCATAATGATAAATGGATAAAAGAAGTTTTCAAAGATTTCTTTTTACTTGGATTCACAATGAATGCTCGTGGAATCTGCAGCCAAGAAACCAAAGAAGTATTGTGTTGGGTAAATCTGCTGCAAAAGACTTCTCAAAAATATTAAAGAACCAAGATGTCACTTTGAAGATTTAGGTGAGCCTGTCCTAAGGTACACAGAGTATTTTCAATTGCCTCATATGCATGTGAAAGCTGACAGTGATTAGGGAAGATTGAAGAATGGGTGTATCTATTTGTTTGTTTGTTTTAATTTTGATTTTTTTACTTTTATGGTGAATTTAGTGGTTTACAGAGAAGATCATCAGCAAGATGATCATCAGTTTTACGTTCAACAAATCATAAACTTTGTTTCATCTCAATAACTGCAATCCCCTCCATGTAACAACAGTTATCCCATTTCCTCCCTGTAGTTCTTATTTCCATTCCATCCTCCTTCCCATCCCTTCTCAACTTTGTCCTTAGGTAAATGTTGCCCTTTTGATCTTCAGTGTTTGAACAGTCCATTGTGAGCATACCTTACTAGTGTTGTTGTCCCCCTCACCCACATACTTATCTACCGCTTGGCCGAAAAATAGACCACAAGAGTGAGTTCTGGTCCAGACATGGAAGGTGGTCAAGGATTATAGTCTTGAGTTCCTCTAGTCTCTTTCTGACCAGTAAACCCAGTGTTTTTTCATTTGTTTGTTTTGTTTTTTTATAATTTTGAACTTTGTTCCATATTGACCATCACTCATCTGTCAGTTTGCCATACTGTGGTGGCTTGTGAGTTGCTGTGATTCTGAAAGCTATGCCACAGGTATTTCAAATACCAGCAGGGTCACCCAGGGTGGACAGGTTCCAGGTGAGCTTCCAGATGAAGACAGACTAGGAAGACTAGGAAGAAGGGTAGACAAACTACTTTTGAATATTTAGTCGCTGAAAACCTTATGAGTAGCAGTGGAACATTGTCAGCATCTGAACATTGAATATTGAAGCATGATGAAGAGCACCAGAATATTATTGTCAGATCTGGTGGTGTTAAATGAGCCCCTCAGGTTGGAAGGCACTCAAAATACAACTGGGGAAGGGCTGCCTTCTCAAAGTACAGTTGATGCCAATTATGAAAAAGGAATAAAACCTTAGAAATCTTCATTTGCTGATTGGGCACAACTCAAAATGAAAAGAAACAGCTGTAAAGATCCATTAATAATTGGAACATATAATGTACAGAGTATGACTCTAGGAAGATTGGAACTTGTCAAAAAATGAAATAGAATGCATGAACATCGATATCATAGGCATTAGTGAGCTGAAATGGACTGGTATTGGACACTTTTAATCTGACAATCACATGGTTTACTTCAATGTAATGACAAACTGAAGGGTAAAGCTTCACATTCATCATCAAAAATAACATCAAGATCTGTCTTGAAGTATAATGCTGTCTGTGATAGGATACTATCTATACAAGGAAGAACAGTTAACACCACTATTATTCAACATTACCCACCAACCAATAAACCACCAATGATAAAATTAAGAATTCTATCAACTTCTTCAGTCTGAAATAGATCTAACATGGAATAAAGATGTATTTATAATTATTGGCATTTGTAATGCAAAGGTTAGGAACAAAGAGGAAGGATCATTAGTAGAAAATATGGCCTTGGTGATAGAAATTATGCTGGAGATTGCATGATAGAATTTTTTAAGGCCAATGACCTCTTCATCACAAATGCCTTTTTTAAACATAAAAGATGACTATACACATGGACCTCACCAAATGGAATACATAGAAGTCAAACTGACTACAGCTGTGCATAGAGACAAAGGAAAAAGCTCCATCTCATCAGCCAGAGCAAGGCCAGGAACAGACTGTGGAACAGACCAATAATTGCTCATGTACATGTTTAGGATGAAGCTTAAGAAAATTAAAACAAGCTTGTGTGAGTCAAAATATGATCTTGGACATATCCCAGCTGAATTTAGAGATCATCTGAAGAAAACATTGATGCACTAGACACTAAAGACTGAAGACTAGAAGAGTTGTGTGATTGAGTCAAAAATATCATCAAAGCAAAAGCTCATTAAGAAAACAAGAAAGAAGGAAAAGACAAATTTGGATGACAGAAGACACTCTGAGACTTACTCTCCAACATAGGGATGCAAAAGCAAATGCAAGAAATGAGATAAAAGAGCTGAACAGAAAATTCATAGGTCAACTCAAGAAGACAAAATCAAATATTATGATAAAATGTACAGACTTAGAGTAAGAAACCAAAAGGGAAGAACATGTTCAGCATTTCTCAAGCCAAGGGAACTGAAGATAAAAATGAAGTCTTGGCTTGCAATATTTAAGGATTCTATGAAAAAAAAAAAAAAAAACTTAATGAAGCAGAAATCATCAAAAGAAGATGGAAAGAATACACAGAATCACTGTACCAAAAAGAAATGGTCAATACCCAATCATTTCAAGAAGTAGCATATGATAAATAGCAAATGATCCTGAAGGAAGAAGTCCAAAGTGCATTGAAAGCATTGTCAAAAACAAGGCACAATTATTGGAATATAAATTGAAATCTTTCAACAAACTGTTTCAGCAGTGGAGGCCCTCATTCATCTCTGCTAGGATATTTCCAAAAAAAGTCCCTGGCCAACTGGACTAGAAGAGTTCCATAATTGTGCCCATTCCAAAGAGAGGTGACCCAATGGAATGTGTAAATCAATGGACAATATCATTAACATTGCATACAAGTAAAATTTTGTTTAAGATAATACAAAAATAACTGCAACCATACATTGATGGAGAAATTCCAAAGGTTCAAGCCAGATTCAGAAGAGGATATGGAATGAAGAACATGATTTTTCATGTCAGATGGATCTTGTCTGACAGCAGAGTTACCAGAAAGTTACCTGTGCTTTATTGACTACACAAAGGCTTTTGATTTTGTGGATCATGACAAGTTATGGACAACATCACAGAGAATGAATATTCCATTGTGTTCATGAGGAACCTGTACAAAGACCAAGAGGCAATTGTTCAAACAGAACATGGGAACATCTAATGGTTTAAAATTAGGAAAGGTGTGCACCAAAGTTGTATTCTTTCACCATACTTATTCAATCTGTCTACTGAGCAAATATTCTGAGTCATTGGATGAAAACATGGCATCAGGATTGGAGGAAGACTCATTAACAACTTGCGATACACTGATAATACATTGCTTACTGTAAGTGAAGAGGATTAAAAAGACTTATTGATGAAGATGAAAAACCACAGCCTTTAGTTTGGGTTGCACCTCAATGTAAAGAAAGCAAAAATCCTCACCATATATAAATGGAGAAAAGACTGAAGTTGTCAAATGCTTCATTTTTCTCAGTTGAACCATCAACACGCACAGAAGAAGCAGTCAAGAAATCAAACTTCCTGTTGCAATAGGCAAATTTGCTGCCTAAGATCTCTTTAAAGATGTCAAAGAGCAAAGATGTTAGTTTGAGAACTAATGTGTGCCTGATCCAAGCCATGGTATTTTCAATAACCTCAGATGCATGTGAAAATTGGATAGTAAATAAGGAAGACTGTAGAAGAATTGATATATTTGAGTTAAGGTATTGGAGGAGAATATTAATAGTGCTATGAACCGCCAAAAGAACAAGCTAATCTGCATTGGAAGTAGTACAGCCAGAATGTTCTTGGAAGCCAGGATGGCCAGACTTTGTCTCTCATCCTTTGGACCTATTATCAGGATGGAGAAGGATATTATGTTTGGCAATATAAAGGGTCATAGAAAAAGAGGAAGAACCCGTAACGAGATGGAACAGTAAAGTGACAGCAGCAATAGACTCAGGTGTAACGATGATTGTGAAGTTGACCTAGGATCCATCCGTGTTTCGTTCTGTTATGGATAGGGTCACTATGAGTCAGTACCAACTCAATGACACCTAACAACAACAGCATCTGGTAACTTCTAATGTGTTCCCTTTCAAAACAATTGATAGTGGTAGTCAGGTACATCTAGTTCTTCTGGTTTCAGGGTCAGGATGGCTGATGACCACATGTTCCAATGATCCCTTAGACTACTTGAATCCCAGCATTTTCAAATTTTCATCACAGAGAAAAATAGTTGCACCTTAGATGGTCACTCATGAGTTTTTAAGGTCCCAGTCGATACTCAGCAAAGTAGGATGTAGACCATTGTTTTTGTGGACTGAGCATGGTGTCCCTGAGACTATGGTTCTGAGTCTCCTGGCTTAGTAACTCTTTGACTTAAGATGTTTGATAATATCTGAAGTTTTCAGCATTTTGTCCCCTGTATGCTCTACCACATTCGTAACTGTGTTTGCAGCAAAGGTAAATACCCATGTACAAGTATCTTCTGTCAAACCCTTACATATTTGTTTATCTGTCCATGTATCTTCCCATAGAACATTGTTGTTCCAGGGTTGTGTCTATAACAATATTTATCTCTATACCCTTTAACCCTTGCATTCTCCCCTGTGTTTGCCTGCCTTTATTATTCTTCTGCTAACCTCACTCTTGTATATTGTTCTTCTCATCACTTGAGTTAACACATGTCTATCCTCTAGCCAATGAACAACTCTTCCTTCACTCCCATCCCTGGTAATTATCAAAGAATAATTAGCATGAAAACCTTTTCTTAAGATTTTACAATGTTGTTGTTGTTAGGTACCATCCAGTCAGTTCTGAGCCATAGTGATGCAGTGTACCATGGCTTCTACGTACCGTGTATAGTCTCTGTGCCAGGGAACAGAATGAAACACCAGGTCCTGCAGCATCCTCACAATTGCTGCTATGCTTGAGCCCATTGTTGTTGTCACTTTCCAATCCATCCCAGTGGGGGTCTCCTACTCTGCCAGCATGATGCCTTACTCTAGAGACCGGTCCCTCCTGATAATATGTCCTATGTATGAGAGACGGAGTCTGGCCATCTTGGCTTAAAAGGAGCATTATAGTTGTACTTCTTTCAACACAGTTCATGGTACCTTTAATATTCTTATCCAACACCATAACTCAAATGCATTAATTCTTCTATGGTCTTCCGTAGTCATTGTCCAACTTTCAAATATAAGAAATATAAAACCATGTGAAAAAGCCTGTAGGATATATCTTTATTTAAAATGATACCTGCCTCTTGCTTATTGAGAATACATAGGATGTTTGTCTATATGCATTATCCTGCTTTAATTAAATAATTTTTGTTGTTGTTTTGGTGTTGTGAAGTGCTGTCGAGTCAGTTCCCACCCATGGTGACCCTGTATAGGGTTTCTGAGGAGCAGCTGGTGAGCTTGAACCGCCGACCTTGCAGCTCCAACGGCTTTGCAGTCTGGCACATTAACTCATAGCGCCACACCAGGACTGAATAATTACTGGATGGTAATTCTACTTTGGGTCCATGGATGGCACAAATAATTGTTTGACTATTAGCTAAAAGGTTAGCAGTGTAAAACCACTGAGAGATGCCTCAAAGACCACCTGGTGATCTGCTTTCCAAAGGTCATAGATTTGAAAACCCTATTAAACACAGTTCTACTCGGCATACAGGGTGTCTCTATGAGTCAAACTTAACTCAGTCACAACTTAAGACAACTGTACTTCTGTATACTTTTAGACATTAAAAATCCTATTGATTACAGTCTTACTCTGATACGTTTAGTCTCCATGAGCCAAAACCAACTCTCTGGCAACTGTTCTTTGTTGTTGCTGCTACTACTGTTGTTTTAGTTCTCTGCTCCATTTTCCTGAAATGTATGATCAAGACCAGAAGTATTTCTGCAGTGGGTAGATGGCCTAACTAAAAGTTCATAGCTGAGTTGTGAGCTTGGGACCAGATGGATGCTTCATTCCTCTTTGACAGATTGGTGGGCCTGCTATCCTCTCCAATGTCCAGAATACATTGTACTGTGCAACTAACTACAGACCGAAGAGCTCTCTTCAAACCATAACAGAATTGAGATGAATTTCTGCTAGAGTCTCAGATTTGTTTTCTGATTCATTTTCCATCTCACAAAGGTAGCTATCTTAATTTGACAAGTGATAAAATCTCACTGCAAAACTCAATATTAAATTCTTCCCTCTTCACCATCTTGGGAGGATTGAGTTAGAAATAAATTGTTTACCTACTCAGAAGATACTGTACCAGAGACAAAACTTCGCTTCACTCCTTTCATACTCTGACAATGTGTTGTTATATGACAAATCATGTGGCCACCTGGATGTTTTTAGCCAGCAGTGAGTTGAATAAAAAAATATTCCATTTGTTGATGTTAGCAACTTAGTGTAATGCATTTCCTTTGCTAGTGTTATGATGAAGATTAGTGCTTCTGACAAATAAAAGGCCACAAAAGGTGACCATATGCTTTAAAATATTTTTGACAAATTTAAAATTAAGCAATTACCTGGATATATAAATGAAACTCATATGCTGAATAAAGATCACTTTGTATATGACTGAACTTTAGTTCTTTTAATTATGAAAATGTGCTTCTTGGAGAGGTGGGAATGACCTTTTCTTAACACTTTTAATTTATCCTCTGCCTTCAGGAAAGAAAAAATACTTTAGATAAACCATCTGGAAAACTTCTAATTTGTTCTATGAAAAAAATAAGCATTCTGCTCAGCAGAAATAACCCAACTGGCAAGAGTCTTCTTTGCATTTGAATTATTCCTTATCTAACCTTTATTATTGTTGAAAATGAATGCCTACATCTGAATTCAGTACCATATAAAATACAAAGGATGACATCTATTCTGCATTCTTTAACATGTTTTAAGTATGAAAATATATCTATATCTACATTTGTATCTGTGTGTGTTATTTGAGCAAATAAAGACTAATGAAAAACATATGATTTGTGTTGTTTGTTCCTTTGTACTCACATATTTTAATAGAAAGTTCTCCTTTTAAAAATATAATTTAAAGTAAGACAATTTTTTGAGGGGATAGTCTTTGGAGTTAAACACAGTTTAAAAATATAACCTTATTCATTGTTCCTGGTAGGTACTTTCTAGTCGGTTCCAACTCAGAGTGACCCTGTGCACAACAGAAGAAAACACTTCCCAGTGCTGTACCATCTTCACAATTGTTGTTACACTTGAGCCCATTGCTGCAGGCACAGTGACCATTCATTTAATTGGGGATCTTCCTCTTTTTCGATGACCCTGCTCTTTATCAAGCATGAAGTCCTTCTCCAGGGATAGGTCTCTCCTGATAATATGTCCAGAGAGATTAAGTCTTGCCATCCTGGTTTCTAAGGAGAATTCTGGCTCTCTTTCTTCTAACACAGATTTGTTTGTTTCTCTGGCAGTTCATGTTATTTTTAATATTCTTCTCCAACACCATAACTCAAATGCATCAATTCTAGGGTCTTCTTTATTCATTGTCCACTTTCACATATATATGAGGCAATTAGAAATACAGTAACAAGTCATGGTCACCTTAGTCTTCACACTGATAGCCTTGCTTTTGAACACTCTAAAGAGGTCTTATGTAGAATGTTTACCTAATGTAATATGTTATTTGATTTCTTGGCTGCTTCTTCCATGAGTGTTTATTATGGATCCAAGAAACATGAAATATTTGACAACTTCAATCTTTTCTCCATTTACCATGATGTCATTTATTGGTGAAGTGGTGGAAATTTTTTTTGTTGGTGTTGTTTACATTGTAGTGGAATCCATACTGAAATCTTTGATGTTCATCAGTAAGTATTTTATGTCCTTTATACTTCCAGCAAACAAACTTGTATCATCTGCATATTGTAGGATGGTAATGAGTCTTCCTTCCTTCAATCCTGATGCCATGTTCATCTTTGTACAGTTCGCCTTCTCAGTTTAGTTGCTCGGCATAAAGACTGAATCAGTCTAGTGAAAGAATACAGTTGTGGCACATACCTTTCCTGATTTCCAGCCATTCAGCATCCCTTGTTCAGCTCTTTTACTTCATCACTTTTTTTTCTGCCATTTCCTTTATCTTCTCTATGCTAGAAAGCAAGTTTCAGAGTCTGTTCTTACATCCATTTTTGCCTTTTCTTTCATTCCTGTCTTTTTAATGACCTTTTTCTTTCTTCCTACATGATGTTCTTGATGTTATCCCATCACTGTTAAGATCTTCGGTCGTTAGTGTCTAATGCATGAAATCTGTTCTTGATAGGATCAAGTATTCAGGTGGAATACATTCAAGGTCATGTTTTGACTCTCATGAATTCTTTAAATTTTTTGTGTCTTCAGTCTGAAGTTTCATATGAGCAATAGATAGTCATTTCCACAGTTAGTCCCTGGTCTTATTTATATCTGACACTTATTGAGTTTTTCCACCATCTCTTCCAACAGATGTAGTCAGTTTGATCTCTCCGTATTTTACCTGGTGAGGTGCATATATATAGTTGCTTTTTATGTCAATTTTAAAAAGGTATTTGTAAAGAAGTCATTGTTCTTGCAAAATTCTCTCATGTTATCTACAGCATCATTTCTATCACCAAAGCTGTGTTTTCCAACTACTGATCCTTCCTCTTTGTTCCAAGCTTTGCAGTCTGATCACCAGTAAATAGCAATATATCTTGATTACATGCTTATTAATTTGAGACTGAAGAAGTTGGTAGGATTCTTCAATATCATCATCACTGGATTTAGCGGTTGATTAGAAGGCTTGAATAATATTGATATTAACTTGTCTTCCTTGTAGGATATTATCCTATTACAGACAGCATTGCAATTTAGGTAGAGCTTGTAATGTTCTTTTTGACAATGAATGAAACTCCATATATCTTGAAAATGTTATCTCTGTCATAACAAACCATATGACTGTAAGATTTAAAATGGCCAATACCAGTCCATATTAGGTATTAGTGACTAATGTAGTATTAGTAATGTAGTATTAGTCACTAATATCTAGGATTTCAATATATATGTGTTCCTTTTAATTTTGAAAATTAACTTCCAATTTTCCTAGATTCATACTTTTAGCATTCCATATCCAATAATTAATAGATGTCTGCAGCTGTTTGTCCCCATTTTGAGTTGTGCCTCATCAGCAAATGAAGGTCCCAAAAGTTTTACTCTCTTCATGTCTGCTCTTATATTTTGAGGAGTCAGCTTTTCCCCAATCATATTTTTTAATGCCTTCTACCCTGAGAAGCTCATCTTCCAGCAATTTACCTGACTATATTTTGCTGCTGGTGGTAAGGTTTTCAGAAGTAGCCACCTCTCCTTCTTCCTATTCTGTCTTAATCTAGATGCTCAGCTGAAAGCTGTCCTCCATGAGTGATCCTGCTGGTATTTAAAATATTGGTGGTATAACTTCCAGCATCAGAGCAATACAAAAGCCACCACAGTAAGACAAATTGTCAGACATTTAAAATATGTCAAATTTCCTGGCACAACTAATAGCACTTTTAGTAAGCTTTCTCTGTTTCTGTCTCTTACATGTACTGATAAAACTGGTATAGTTAAACAGAAGCTTATAGAAATAAAGATACACAAACCAAGTTGCTAATGGGTACTGGCAGGTTCCAGATCTAGAATTTAAATTGTTCTATGAACTTACATTTAACCCACATACCACACTACCAGAAGCTTTTATTATATAAACAGATTAATTTTAGGAATAGAAGGATATATTAAATCAATCAATTCAGGTTTAAATGATTTATTTTTTTAATTTGGAAAGAGTTTAGCTATGACATATGATCTAAGATTATAAATAAGTGTGTAAAAAGGTGTGAGTATGCATTGGGTAGATTTTAAATCATATTTTATGGAAATATTCACAACCAAGCCAATTTTCATCTTCTGTGGAATCATGGAAGGAATTCTGGTAGCGTGGTTACAAGTCAGGCTGCTAACCTCAAGGTCAGCAGTTCGAAACTACTAGCAGTTCTGCAGGAGAAAGATGAAGCTTTCAACTCAACGGCACTTAACAATAACAACAAGGATCCACTGGGTGATTTCAAGTCACTGACATTTTTGTTGACAGTCAAGCTCTTAACCACTGCATCACTAGGACTCCTAACATTTTGAGTTGTTGTTATTATTAAGTGCCATCGAGTTGGTTCCGACCCATAACAGCCCTGTATAGGGTTTCCAAGGAGTGGCTGGTGAGCTTGAACCACTGACCTTGTGGTTCAAATGGCTATGCAGTCCAGCTCATTAGCTCACAGTTCTATACCAAGACTTTGAGCAGTGGTGGTGGTGGTTATGTGCCGTGGTAGACTCAGTTCTGACTCATAGCAACCTGGTATAGGGTTTCCAAGGTTGTAAATCTTTACGGGACCAGAAAACCTCATCTTTCTCCCATGGAACAGCTGGTAGTTTTGAATTTCTGACCTTGAGGTTCACAGCCTGATTCGTAACCACTACGCTATCAGAGTAGTAGAAAGAAAATAATGTAAAACAAAATGTGATGACAAATAGGCATAATTCCAGGAGTCCTAGCAGCCAAAACAAACCCAACAAGCTGGATATATGGGAGTGGTTTACAGACAGCCACGTGATAGATCAGTCTTGTCCCAAAGACTGATCTGCTGAGGTTGAATGGATAGATCTGGGTGGAGACAGATGTCATTTGAACATTTACCCATGAATCCTCACTTTCACATCTTCATTGTCACAGTCTATACCAGTTCTCTATTATTTCTTTCAAAGATTAGGTCAAAAGTTTCTTTATTGGGTCTACTTCCTCCATTCTTTAATTCTCCGTTCTTTAATTCACCAATCCATTCTTGGTATTGTTTCTAGAATGTGTTCTATAAAATTCAAATCTGCTTCTCTCATTTTCCTATGTAAAATTCTTAAATTGCTTCCTATTGCTGCCTGGACAAAATCCAAACTCCTAGTCTGTCATGCAAGGTCTTTCATGTATGGTGGCGATAAATATTCAAGTTACAAACTCTGATGTGCAAAAATGTAACTTTCTTTAGTTCAATAAATCAGTTTGATTTTCTGACTCTTGGAACTAGGTCTGCATAATAACAGACAACTAAATCTTGACAGTTTTTATGGTTTCTCTGTCCAATTTAACTATTTTCAGTTGATTCAGATTTGAAATTTAATCATAATCAGGATGTCTTCTATATGTCCTCTTCCTTGAACATATCCTTTAAGCAGGGGTGAGGAACCTGTTTTCTGCTAAAATTTATAACATCATTCGTGGGTCAAACAAAATTATAAACGTAAAAAATAACCAGCTATTTGGTCAAATATTTAACTAACTCATCCTTAAAGTAATGGACTTCTGGCATGGTGCTGTGTATTAATGCACTGGAGTGCAAAATCAGTTTGAACCATGTGGTGGGTGGTTCAAGCTCAACAGCCAACCCTCAGAAACCCAATACAGGGTCTCTGTGGGTCAGAACTGACTCTACAGCACTTAACCACAATGATAATGTGATGGTTGGAACTGTGGTTGCCTTGACAGGACCCGATTAAATGATTTGGGGGGCCTTATACAGCCCACAGTCAGGATGTCCCCCATCCCTGCTGAAGAGAAATATTCAGGGAATACCAGGGTGGTGTAGAGGGTGTGGCCTGTCTCAATTCTAATATGCATGGGCTTCAAACTGCCTTCCACTGGGATACTGACCCCACTCCTATCTTCTGTCTCTGGAACTGGTGGCAAAACCTTTTTAGATTTCTGTTGGGTGTAAAAATGGACATAAAAGTGTTTCACCTCTCACTGATACACTATTGTCATCCTCTAAATGGCTATCTTGCCGCACAGTGGAAAATAAAGTAAATATTAACACACCTGAATGGGTTCACTTATAAGAAAGAGACTATTCAATCTTTTTATTTTATTTTATTTTATTTTTTAAACAATAATGTGGGTTTAATTTGAAAGAAAGAAAAACAGGCCAATTCTGGGACCCTCAGAAGCAATGATATCCTATGAAGGAAAAGCCACTGAATACAGAAATATTTCTCTAAAACATTATCTTTAGAGGAATCCTAACACACAGGGATTCTAAATTGGACTAGTCCTTGAACCTCTAACATTTCACCACTCACAAGCCAGATTAAACCCTGGTCAAAGCCAGAGACATAACAACAGCTCAGAAATGGTCCTGTTCTCATTGGTTGAAAATAAGACGATATAAAGTTCCCAAATTCACATTGTTTAGTGTAAAGAGAAAGCTTAAAAATATCCAGCAGAAATTCAAAAGTAATTTGCTATGCAGTTGTTGTTGGGTACAGCTAAGTCCATTCCAACTCATAGCAACCTTATGTTAGCACAACAGAATGAAACCTGCCTGGTCCTGTGCTATCATCATTATTATTGTTAAGATTAAGCCCATTGCAGCTGCCATTGTGCCAATCCATTTCTTGTTAGGAATCTTCTTCTTCTTTGCTGACTTTCCATTTTACCTAGCATGGTTTCTTTCACCAAGGACTGGTCCTTCCTGACAATATGTACGAAGTATGAAAGATGAAGTCTTACCATCCTGATTTCCAAGGAACATTCTTCCAACAGAACTTTGTTTGTTCTAGTCGTCCTCGGTAGAACTTCAGTTTAAGACCATAACTCAAATGCATCAATACTTCTATGGTAGTATTTATTTGTTATTCAGCTTTGACATACATATGAGGATATTTAAAATATCATGACTTGGGACACTTCCAGTTTTGGCAGCAGCAAAGCAGAGTCAGGTCTGAAAACCCAGAAAAGCTGCTCTCATGGAACAGCACCAGAGCTCTGGATCTAGCATAAAGTTCAGGGTGTCAGTTTCCCGCAACCACCAGTGGAAAAATCATGGTATAAAGGAAAATACTGTGATTTTGGAATCGGTCAAGACACTGGACTCCCTCTGTGGCCATCCACCTGGCAAAGGTCAGAGGGTGTAGCTACAGCCAAACCAGCACAGGGTACCAGTGGCACCGGGAAATGGTGCTAAAAACAGTGCAGTGACATTTGCAAAAGAAGGTGTGGGAGGATTCTACACATTTTTTTCTACTCTCTCTTGTCATGCCTTTTTTGCCCAACCCAGATGCCTTCAGGTGGGTGGGTGTGCACCCCCAAAAAGTCCATCATTGAGACCACAGCTTTCCCACAGCACAGAGAGAAAGAGCCTCATCGGTCCAAGGGCAAATTCTTTGGCAGCTGCTTTTGACGACTGCCTGTGGGTCCCAGCCCTAAAGTTAACTTGTGCGGGACCCTTTATTCCTGCCTCTCCAGTAAGAAAAAAAAGCAGATTTGGCCTGACAGATAAACTGTATGAACAATCTGTAAAACCCCAACATAAAAAGACACAACTATTTCAAGAATTATGCTGTGTACTCACAGATACCTAACTGACCTTCAGAGACAAAAATAGTAGACAATCTTTCTCTCATTAACTTGTCAGTATCT
Source organism: Chrysochloris asiatica (assembly GCF_000296735.1). Taxonomy (NCBI): domain Eukaryota; kingdom Metazoa; phylum Chordata; class Mammalia; order Afrosoricida; family Chrysochloridae; genus Chrysochloris; species Chrysochloris asiatica. Next base: position 2,191,337 of record NW_006408703.1, read on the forward strand.
ATCTGCGCACCTCTATGGTGGTGACTAGAGGAGGGGCCTGAGCAAGTGACACCCCCACCCACTACTAGAGGATTCTATGGTGCACACACACTGCCTGTGTAGCAAGGCAACTGGCCAGTAGGCCACAGTTTTATTTTTGTTTTAAAAGTGTTTATTTTTGTCTCTGCTTTTATATTGCTTCTGCTTTTGAGCCTATGATCACACATTTTTCTTGGAGGTGGGAGCTTTTTCTCCCTACTTTACCCAAGAAGAGTCAGTAATCATGGCCATATAGCCAAGCTACAAGCATACCCCATAATATTCCACAATTGAGACAAGAGCCAATAATAGCTGCCAAGATTACATGCAAAAAGGAAAGCCTATATCCTGTTCATATCCAACAGGAGACACACAGTAAACTTAATAACACAGCAACAAGCATCCATTTAAGCATTTAAAACCCACAAAACCACTGGAAGTGACCAACAAAACACAACAAAAGATATAAAAAATGTCCAAAAGCAGAAAAGAGTAATTGAGAAAAATGAGCTTGAGACAGAAAAAAGGCTTTCCAGAAGAGAAAGAGCAGGCTTTGGATTTGCCTGATAAGGAATTCAGAAGAATGATATGGAAACAAATTCAAATGCTCCAAAAAGGAATGGAGGAAAAGAAGGAAGAAGTTAGGAAAGTACTACAAGAACAATCAAACAAAATTGATACAGCATTAGAAACAATTCAAAACCTGCAAAAAGAGGTCCAGATGATTAATAACAAACTATCAGAAATGTACTGAAAGGGGAAAAGAGTAGAATTGAAGAGGTGGAAGCCAGAACCAGCAAGCTGGAAGACAAATCTCTCCATACTGCTAAGATAGAAGAGCAAACATTAAAAAGGATAAAAAAAATCTGAAGAGAGTCTAAGATTCATGCTGGATAACATGAAGAGGAACAACTTAAGAATTACTGGCATTCCGGAACAGGAAGCATCAAAGAAGTCCACAGAGGAGATAGTTGAAGACCTTCTGGAAGAAAATTTCCCTAACATCTTGAAAGATGAGAAGATAAACATTCAAGAAGCAAAATGTACCCCAGGAAGGATAGACTCCAAAAGAAAGTCACCAAGACATATAATAATCAAGCTCTCCAAAATCAAAGACAAGGAGAGAATCCTAAAAGCAGCCAGGGAAAAGAGAAGTGTTACTTACAAAGGCAAGCAAATCAGATTAAGCTCTGACTATTTAGCAGAAGTCAATCAGGCAAGAAAGCAATGGGGAGACATATACAAAATCCTAAAAGAAAAAAAAACTGCCAACCAAGAATCATCTATCCAGCAAAACTGTCAATCAAATATGATGGTGCAATCAAAACATTCCAGGATAAACAGAAGCTAAGAGACTTGTCAAAGTCAGTCCAGCACATCAAAACATCCTCTAGGGAGTTCTTTGGACTGAAAACCAACAAGAACAGACAAGAACCAGAGATTGACAGGCGTGACAACACCACCTGAAACTTAGATGACAGATAGCAGAGTCCAGAAGAGAACAAAATTACAAAAACAAATTCAAACGAGCTGGAAGATCCACTGAAGATAAAAATAATAACAATGACAAAGAAGGGAAAAATGTAGGAACAGAGGTTCAGGTGGTGAGAATGTCAGGTAGATGACAGGGTACAATGTTGTTGTTATGTGCTGTGGAGTAGATTCTGACTCATAGTGACCCTGACAAGGGTTTCTGAGGCTGTAAATCTTTATGGGAGCAGAAAGCCTCATCTTTCTCCTATGGAACAGCTGGTAGTTTCGAACTGCTGTCCCTGAGGTTAGCAGCCCAATTCATAACCATTATGCTACCAGAGCTCTATATAGGATGCAATATATTGTCCTAAATGGAGGGAAAAGTTAATGGACTATAAAGTAACCCCAAAGAAAGTCAATACTTCACAACTTACCATGAAAATTAACTTCCAAGCATAACAACAAATATGAAAACTAAGAATAAGCCAACAAAAAATAGCACAAAAAAACACAAATTCAGCACAAGTAGGCATGCAGAACAAAGGAATGAACAGCACTACCAAAAATTAATATACTGGCAGCAATTAATTCATACCAATCAATGGTTACATTGAATGTCAGTGGATTAAATGCACCAGCGAAAAGACAGAGAGTGGCAGATTTCATAAGAAAACAAGACCCTTCAATATGCTGCCTTCAAGAGACACATCTAACACACAAAGACAAAAACAGACTAAAAGTTAAAGGATGGAAAAAAATTTACCAAGCTAACTGCAACAATAAATAAGCAGGAATGGCAATATTAATCTTTGATAAAGTAAACTTTAAGACAAAAGCCAGCATAAGAGATAAAGAAGGACACTATCTCATGATCAAAAGATCAATTGAGAGAGTGGAAGCAGGTGAAAATGGCTAAAGGTAAGAACCAGCCAGCAGAAGACGACAACAAGGCTGCCAAAGTGTTTGAGTCCATCAGCAAGTTTGGCCTGGCCTTGGCCATTGCAGGAGGTGTGGTGAACTCTGCCTTGTACAATGTGGATGCGGGACACAGAGCTGTCATCTTTGATCGGTTCCGTGGAGTCCAGGACATCATGGTAGGAGAAGGGACTCATTTTCTCATCCCTTGGGTCCAGAAACCAATTATTTTTAACTGCTGCTCTCGACCATGTAACGTACCAGTGATAACTGGTAGCAAAGATTTACAGAACGTGAACATCACACTGCGGATCCTGTTCTGGCCAGTTGCCAGTCAGCTGCAGCGCATCTACACCAGCATCGGAGAGGACTATGATGAGTGTGTGCTGCCGTCCATCACGACTGAGATCCTCAAGTCGGTGGTGGCTCGCTTTGATGCTGGAGAACTCATCACCCAGAGAGAGCTGGTCTCCAGACAGATGAGCGACAACCTAACAGAGCACGCAGCCACCTTCAGGCTCATCCTGGATGACGTGTCCTTGACGCATCTGACCTTTGGGAAGGAGTTCACAGAAGCAGTAGAAGCCAAACAGGTGGCTCAGCAGGAAGCAGAGCGAGCCAAATTTGTGGTGGAAAAGGCTGAACTTCAGAAGAAGGCAGCCATCAACTCTGCTGAGGACGATTCCAAGGCAGCCGAGCTGATCGCCAACTCTTTGGCTACTGCGGGTGACGGTCTGATTGATCTGCGCAAGCTGAAAGCTGCGGAGGACATTGTCTATCAGCTCTCGCGCTCTCGGAACATCACCTACCTGCCCCAAGGGCTGTCAGTGCTTTTCTAGCTATCCCAGTGAGGCCGCCCTGCCCACAGTCTGTCAAGTCTTCACACAGCCGAGGATCCTCTGCCCACCCCAGCAATCACTGTGAGATTTCATGATTGGCTTAAATAGTGAAGGGAATAAAATCATTTCGGCTCTCTCATTACTCTAAAAAAAAAAAAAAGATCAATTGAGCAAGACCACATAACCAATGAAAGAACACCAAGATATGTGAAGTGAACCTTACTAGAATTGAAGAAAGAAGTAGATAAATCTACAATTATAGTGGGAGATTTTAATATGCCACTTTTGAAAAAGGACAGAACAACCAGAAAGAAATTTGACAAAGTTACAGAGGAACTAAACAACACAATCAACCAACTTGATCTCATAGATGTGTACAGAGCATTGAACTCAACAACAGCACAATATACAGTCTTCTCCAGTGCACATGGAACATTCTCCAGAATTGACCATATGTTAGGTCACAAAACAAGCCTCCATAAATGTACAAACATCAAAATACTATGAAACATCTTTTCAGACCACAATGCTACAAAATTAGAAATCAACAATAAGAAGACCAAAGAAATAAAGTCAAATACATGGAAACTGAATAACACCCTGCTGAAAAGAGACTGGGTTGTAGAAGAAATAAAATGTGAATTCACAAACTTCCTAGAAATAAACAAGAATGAAAACACAACATATCAAAATAATTGGGACACCGGGATGTATGGGATGAAAGGAGGGGAGGGAGAGAGGGGAAGATAGAGCACAGGGTAGGGAATAGACACAGGATAGCTTGGGTGCTGGGGAGGGGCAGGCAATACACAAGAAGGAGGAGGGGGAAAGAAGAGCAAGGAGGATGGGAGAACAGTTAGGCAAATTTGCATGGCCTAAGTGGGACAGAGGTAAATGTTGATGTATGAACAACAACATTGGAACAACAGGGCTCTGGGATACAGTGATTGAGGCATGGTTTGAAGGGGTGAAAGAGGAGAATAATGTTAAGATGATTGGCTGTCTTTTGAATCTTAGTTTCCCTTGCCTACCATTGTGAAATAGGCACTTGAGGACTGTGGTGGTGGGGAATGAATAGCCAGAAATATCACAATAGAAAGCTTGTAAGTCTGTTGTCAGCCTATAACTGATTAGAATATCTTAAAGGGGGCTAGAAGTTGCCCAGTAAAAGAGGCCTTCTGTGGAGCTTTTGCATTGCTTAAGACCATAGGTGGAAACCAGAACCCCATCCAGAATTGTCTAAATTGGGAAATTTCCACTGGAAAGGACTAGTAGACCAGCCTGGAGTGGCTAGAAGAACAGAAGATACTATGTGATGAAAGACCAGCAGGAAAAATCAGAAACAATAATGGCAGTCTGATTGATGCCTGGGAGTCATCAAAGCAAGTGATTGGGTCCCCTCAGAGTAAACTCCCGTCCAAGACTGGGACTCAAGGGGAATACACGATCAGGCATGTTGTCTGGTTGGTGACCACATTGGTCACCGATAAGGGAAAGAGGGGGGTAAAACAGCAATGAAGTTGGGATCTGAGTCCTACCACATTCAATAGAGTCTTGTGAACCCGGGTGGAGACCTGGATGGCCAGCAGTATGGCAAGACCCGGGGACTCCTGGGCTCAGAGGCAGTGACATGGCCACAGAGGGCTAGAACAGAGAGGGAAGCATCCAGCTGATATGAAGTGAGGGGAGATTCACAAGAACACCCATTCTTGCAGATAGTACCCACTTGACCTGGCTTCGATGGCCAGATGATCAGAACTTGACTAGAAAAAGAAGAGAGGGAAAAAAAAAAAAAAAGTAACCAACTACAATTTAATGAACTTTGCCTATAAGTATGTATGTAGTAGCTCAAAAAAGGGAACAAATCTTTATAGCAAGGATCTCTCCCACCACCTCAGTACACAAGGTTGACAGGGATGGGCAACTTGGACATTGGCTACCTAAAATGGTGTAGAGGGGGATGTGAGGTTATGAAGGCAAGAAGTGACTGGCTTACAAGCTTTCAAGAGGGAGACTAGTTCCATACGGGGCATGGGTAGGTAGAACCTCCACTGAATGATTTCCAATCTGTTGGGACTGGGCTGACAAAAGGAAATGGGGATAAGACTCTTGTGGTACAATAGTGAATAATTGCCATCAAGACTGACTGAGAGGCTAGGAAATGTAGAGGTAGATGTTTGTTGACAAAAGGAGGGAAGTGATTGATTTTGCAGCCCAGGAGCGGAGGTCCCTGGGACAATCAAGTGAAAAGAGCAGAGATTGTGACCCTACCTAGAGAGACAGTGATGCCAGGGATGGAGACAGAGATGATGACGTAGACAGATGGAGTGGCT
>NW_006408703.1:2198437-2200094 GCF_000296735.1 Chrysochloris asiatica
TAAATGTTTTATTGTGAATTATGTGATAGTTTACATGGGAGAACATTAGTTATACATTCATCTTATCGTATATCATTTTATTGCCATGGTTACAATCTGCTCAATGCATCTTCAACCAAGCACAGCACAGGGTATACCCTGCAAGCCTGCACCCCAGTCGTCAGCACACAGCCCCTCTCTGTCTCTGAGTCTCAAGTCCCCAGCCGCTCCATCTCTCCACATCATCATCTCTGCCTCCATCTCTAGCTTCACTGCTTCTCTGGATAGGATCTCACACACTGCTCTTCTCCCTTAAAGGTCCTAGGGACCTCTGCTCCTAGATTGCAAAGTTAATCACTCCCCTCATTGCTGTAAAACGTCTACCTTTACATTTCCAACCCTCACAAGCAGTCCTGATAACAATTATTCACTATTGTATCATAAGAGACCTATCCACATTTCCCTTCAATTCCTATTTAGTTGAGTGTTTTTTTTTATCAGGAATGGATGTTGGATTTTTTCAAATGCCTTTTCTGCATCAATCGCTATGATCATGTGGTTCTTTTCTTTTTTCTTATTTATATGGTGGATAACGTTGATCGTTTTTCTAGTATTGAACCATCCTTGCATCCCTGATATGAATCCCACTTGATCATGATGTGTTGCTGGATTCTGTTGGCTATGATTTTGTTGAGAATTTTTGCTTCTATGTACATGAGGGATATTGGTCTATAATTTTCTTTCTTATTGACACCCTTCCCTGGTTTGGGTATGAGGGTTATGCTTGCTTTATAAAATGTATTAGGAAGTTTTCCATCCGCTTCTATCTTCTGTAATAATTTGAGTAGAATTGGTGACAACTCTTTCCTGAATGTTTGGTAGAATTCACCAGTGAAGCCATCTGGGCCTGGACATTTTTTGGTTGGGAGTTTTTTGATGCCCTGATCAATTTATCTTCTGTTATGGGTCTGTTCAGGTTTTCTACTTCACTTTGTGTACGTTTACGTAGGTTGTGTTTATCTAAAAATATATCCATCTCTTCTAAGTTTTCAAATTTGTTGGAGTACAACTCTTCATAGTATTCTGTTATTCTTTTTGATTACCTTTGGTTCCGTTGTGACATCGCCCATGTGGTTTCTAATGCATGTTATTTGTGTCTTCTCCCTCTTTTCTTTTGTTAGGTTTCTCAATGGTCTGTCAATTTTGTTAATCCTTTCGAAGTACCAGCTTCTTGTCCTGTTTCTTTCTATAGTTTTTCTGTTTTCTATCTCATTTGTTTCTGCTCTAATCTTTATTATTTCTTTTCTTTTGGTGGCTGTAGGTTCCCTCTGTTGGTGTGTTTCTAATTGTTGTAGATGCTCTGCTCATGTGTTAATTTTGGTTCTTTCTTCTTTTTGGATGTGTGCGTTTATTGCAATAAATTGCCCTCTCAGCACCACTTTTGCCATGTTCTAAAGATTTTGATTTGATATGTTGTGTTTTCGTTCTCATTTGTTTCTAGGAACTTTGTGAATTCACGTTTAATTTCTTCTACTACGCAGTTGTTTTTCAGCAGGGTGTTATTCAGTTTCCATGTATTTGACTTTATTTCCTTGGTCTTCCTATTGTTGATTTCTAATTTGATAGCATTGTGGTCTGAGAAGATGCTTTGTAGTATTTTGATATTTGTAAATTTATG
>NW_006408703.1:2200809-2201931 GCF_000296735.1 Chrysochloris asiatica
TTAACTTTTCTCTCCATTTAGTGCAGTCTATTTTATCCTGTAACCTACGTGACCGTCTCACCATCTGGATCTCTATTCCTACATGTTTAGCTTCTTTTACATTGCAATTGTTTTGATCAGAGACTGACCTCCCAGATTCTCTGAGTTTGTTTGATTTAATTCTGTGAGGTGCTGTCATGCATGTCAATCACTGGTTGTTGTTTGTTCTTGTTGGTTCTCAGTCCACAGAACTCCCTTTAGGATGTTTTGTAGCGCAGGGTTGGCTTTGGCAAAATCCATTAGTTTCTGTTTTCCTGGAATGTTTTCATTACACTGTATTTGATTCATAGCTTTGCTGGATAAAGGATTCTTGGTTGGGAGTTCTTTTCTTTCAGGGTTTTATATGTGTCTCCCCATTGTCTTTTTGCTTGCATGGTTTCTGCTGAGATATTGAGCTTAATCTGACTTGCTTGCCTTTGTATGTGACACTTCTGTTTTCCCTAGTTGCTTTCAGGAGTGTCTCCTTATCTTTGATTTTGGAGAGCTTGACTATGACATGTCTCGGTGATTTTCTTTTGGGGTCTATCCTTCCTGGGGTTCGTTGAGTTTCTTGAATGTTTATCTTTTCACTTTTCCGTATGTTAGAGAAATTTTCTTCCAGCAGTTCTTCAACTATTTCCTCTGTGGACTTGTGTGATTCTTCTTGTTCTAGAATGCCAATAATTTTTAAGTTATTCCTCTTCATGCTGTCCAACATGAATCTTAGACCTTCTTCAAATTTTTTTATCCTTTTTCTGTTTGCTCTTCTATCTTACTGGTACTGAGAGACTGGTCTTCCAGCTTACTGGTTCTACCTTCCATCTCTTCTATTCTACTCCTTTGCCCTTTCAGAGTACTGTCTATTTCTAATATTCTATTAATGATTGTTTGAACCTCTTTCTGTAGGTTTTGAATTGTTTCCAATGCTGTATCTATCTTATTTCGTTGTTCCTGTAGTGTTTTCCTGACTTCTTCCTTATTTTTCTCAACTCCATTGTGAAGTGTTTTGAAACATTTTATAATTATTATTCTGAATTCCTTGTTCAGACACCCCCTATAGTCATCAGAATGGAGGTGTGCAAACATTGGGGTGGGGCCAATGAA
>NW_006408703.1:2202205-2203491 GCF_000296735.1 Chrysochloris asiatica
ATACAATAGGCTGAATGTAAGAATGTAAAACTGATGTTCTCCCATGTAAACCCACATAATTTACAAATATATATATATGTATATATCATGGTTTGTATCAGGTGCACTTTAGTCCTCAAACTGACAACTTTGCCCTTGAACAGCTTAAACAGGTATTGTGCAGAAGATTTAGCTAATGCAATTCATTGATTGGTTTCTTGACTGCTGCTTCCATGAGTGTTGATGGTGAAATCAAGCAAAATGAAGTCTTTGACAACTTCAATCTTTTTTCCATTTTTATCAATGTTGTTTATTGGTCCAGTGGTGAGGTTTTTTGTTTTCTTTTCATTGAGGTGCAACCCATCAGTAAGAATTTTAAGTTTTATTTGTTTTTTTTTCTTTCAGCAAGCAAGGTTATATCATCTGCATATCACAGGTTGGTAATGAATCCTCCTGCATTTCTGATGCCACATACTTCTTCATATAATCCAGTTTCTCAAATTATTTGCTTTGCATACAATTTGAGTAAGTATAGTAAAAGAATACAACCCTGACACACACCTTTCCAATTTTTACAACATCCAGTGTCCCTGTTTTGTTTGAACAACTACCTCTTGGCCTATGTAAAGTTCCCCATGAACACAATTAAGTGTTCCAGAATACTGATACTTCCTGATGTGGTCCATGGCTTATCATGATCCACACTGTCCAAAGCCTTTGCATAGTCAATAAAACACAGGTAAACATATTTCTGGTATTCTCTATTTCAGCCAAGATCCATCTGATGTCAGCAACGATTCCTCATTCCATGTCCTTGTCTGAATCTGGCTTGAACCTCTGATAGCTCCCTGTCAATGTCATGTTGCAGTCATTTTTTAATTATCTTGGACAAAATTTTTCTCTTGTATGTGCTATTAATGATACTGTCTTACGGTTTCTACATTCTGTTGCTGCCCCTCTTTGGAATGGACACAAATATGGATCTCTTCTAATCAGTTGCCCAGGATCCTGTCCTTTCACATTTCTTGGCATAGTTGAGTGAGTGCCTCCAGCACTGCTTCAGTTTGTTGAAAGATTTCAATTTGTATTCTATCAATTGCTGGCATCTTGGTTATCGTTAATGCCTTCAGTGTAGCACGGACTTCTTCCTTCAGCCCCATTGGCTCTTGATCATATGCTACTTCTTGAAATGGTTGAACATTGACCATTTATTTATTATTTTTTGAAGCTATATTGCATTTTATTTGAAAAGTTTAATTAGTTATATAATTTTGTATTTCCACATTGAACTTTATAAATATGTCCCT
>NW_006408703.1:2207102-2244807 GCF_000296735.1 Chrysochloris asiatica
AAAAAAAAAAAAAAATCAGAACAAAGCAAAACTGACAAAGTGTATTGTCCCATCCACCTTTGCTCCACGGTTCCCGTGGTGTTTTTCTGTGGTGTGTCTGTTCCCTCACTTGGTCTTGCCATTTGGTTTTTCCCAAGTTGTCGGCTCCAGCCACTGAGCCCAGCAGATTCAAAAGTACACGATTTCTTACTTTTGCTACAAGTTCCACTAGCTGTAAGCCTTCAAACCTTTTAAATATTCATATCTCTGTGCTTCTGAGTTTTAGTGTTCTGCCTTGGATCTGCTTTGCCTGGTATTCTGTGGTATTGCTGATGGCAAACTTATTGGACCTCCACCCTAGCCACCATCAAGCCCCGCCTCTGACCATTCATTTTTGATACAGTGACCTTTTGTATTCCATCTTCATTTGATGATTTCTACATTATTCAATATTTTACCCAAAGAATCCTTCACTATTGCGAATCGAGGCTTCAATTTTTTTTTTTTTTTCTTCATTTCTCTTATCTTATGCTGAATGTGTTCTTCCCTTTTGGTTTTCTAACTCCAAGTCTTTGTGCATTTAATTATAATATTTGACTTTTTTTTTTTGAGCTGCCCTTAGAAATTTTCTGTTCAGCTCTGTTATCTCCTCATTTTTTTCCCCATTTGCTTTAGCCTCTCTATACTGGAAAACAAATTTAACATTCTCCTCTGATAACCCATATAGTCTTTTCTTTCTTTCTTGCCTATTTAATGACCTTTTTCTTTCTTCCTACATGATGTTCTTGATGTCATTCCACAACTCGTCTGGTCTTCTATGATTGGTGTCTAATGCATCAAATCTGTTCTTGAGATGAGTTCTAAATTCAGGTGGGATATGTTCAAAGTCATATTTTGGCTATTGTTTATTTGTCTTAATTTCTTCAACTTCAACCTAAACTTGCTTATGAACAATTGATTGTCTTTTCCACAGTCTGTCCCTGGATTTGCTTTGCTTAATGATATGGTACTTTCCACTTTCTCTTTCTACAGATATAATCAACTGGATTTCTCTCTATTTCTTCTGGTGAAGTCCATGTGTATAATCATATTTTATGTTGTTTAAAAAAGGTATTTGCAAGGAAGAATTTATTGGTCTTGAAAATTCTTCACATTGTCTCTAGCATCACATTTCTATCACTGAGGCCATATTTTCCAACTACCAATCTTTGTTCTTTATTTCCAAACTTTATTCCAGTCACTAGTAATTATCAATACATTTTGATTGCGTGTTTGATCAATTTCAGACTTACGAATTTGGTAGAATTATTCAATTTCTTCATCACTGGCTTTAGTGGTTAAAGCATAAATTTGAATAATAACAGGATTAAATGGTTTTATTGGTTGTTGTTGTTGCTAATGTGTTTGAATAGTTTCCAACTCATAAAGGCCCTGTATAGGTTTATGAGGAGTGGCTGGTGAGTTTGAAGCACTGACCTTGAGGCTCAAATTGATCTTATGGTTGAGCACTTATCCTACAGTACCACACTAGGACTTCCTGGTAGGCATATGGATGTTATCGTATGTTCTTTTTGATGATGAGTGTGATGCCATTCCTCATCAATTTGTCATTCCCAGTATTGTAAACCCTGTAATTGTCAGATTTAAAATGGCCAATACCAGTACATTTTAGCTCACTAATGCCTGGGATACAGATGTTTATGCATTCCATTTTATTTTTGTGCATCCATGTTTCAATTATTGCTGTTTGTAGATGTTTTTCCTCATTTTTTAATTATTCCTCATAAGTAAATTAAGGTATCCAAAACTTTTCTCCATTCATGTCATCGCAGTCAACTCAACTTTGAGGATGCGACTTTCCCCAGACATATTTTGAGTGGCTTCCAACCTGAAGGGCTCATCTTCTGGCACTATATCTGACAATATTCTGGTGCTGTACATTATGTTTCAATATTCATTTTTCTGGTGCTGACAGTGTTTCATTGCTATACATAAGATTTTCAGTAGCTAAGTATTCAGAAGTAGTCTGCCTCTTCTTCTTCTGACTCTGTCTTAGTCTGGAAGCTTACCTGAAACAAATCGTGACCCTGCTAGCATTCAAAATACTGTTCCAGCATCACAGCAACATATAAGTCATCACTTCATTACAAACTGCCAGATGAGTTATCATTATTTAACTATAGTATTACATATAGTTGCCTTTGCAAGTAGTAATATTACTGGTGTTAAGTGGATCACAATCCTGTATAGGGTTTCCAAGGAGTGACTGGTGCATTTGAGCTGCTGATAAAGTAGTTAGCAGTCCATTGCTTATCTTACAAGGCCCCACAAGGACAGCATTAATATCATAGTCTGACTACATTCATTTTTTACACATTAAGGGGCTTTAGAATTATAGCCTATTCTCATAATGGAAAATATTTAAAAATTTTAAAGAGTGTATTTTAAAATAAATTGCAGTAGAAAAACAATTTACATATGGGCTTCTATCTATCCATCTATCCATATGCCTACATACCTATTTATCATAATTTTAAATGAAGTTGATTTATAATCAAACTGAGAGGATGTTTGGATTCTCTAAAAATCTGATTTATGGTTTGACATTTATTCTAATCTAAACCCTGAAGAATTAATTCCTTTGAGTTTTGGTGTTGGAAAAGAATATTAAAAGTACCAAGGACTGCCAGAAGAACAAACAAATCTGTGTTGGAAGAATTACAGCCAGAGTGCTCCTTAGAAGTTAAGATGGAAAGACTTTGTCTCATATTTCACGCATGTTATCAGGAGGGACAAGTCCCTGGAAAAGGACATCATGCTTGGTAAGGTAGAGGGCCAATTAAGAAGAAAAAGACTCCCAATGAGTTGTATTGGCACAGTGGTAGTAGCAATACAGTGGGCTCCAGTGTAATAATAATTGTGAGGATGGCACAGAATTGGGCAGTGTTTCTCTGTTGTTCATGGGATCACTATGAGTCAGAGCTGACTTGACGATACCAATACATAACAACAACAACAACACACCTTATAGACAGTTCTTTTGTATACATGTGTTGAGAGCTTCCACCAATATTCATATGAATGTTTGAGGTTATACTAAGAACACTAAAAAATCATTAAGATATTAAATATTATTTAAGATGCAATCATGCCACTGTATTGTGATAAAATTAGATAATATAGAAGATAAATGACAGGGAGAGGGGACTTCCTAAAGGGATTGCTGATTTTCTAGTCATGTCTCTTTTTTCTTGCTGGGCCTATGACTAACCAGCATTTCTTGATATGAAGTATGTACAGTAGAATGTGAAGAAAAATGAATATGCAACTCTCAGGTCACTTGCTGTCATGGATTGAATTGTATCTCCCTAAAATATATGTCACTTATGTTTGGGTCATGATTTTCAGTGATTTGGCAGTTATGTAATGATGTAATGTGGTAGTTGCATAACGATGTAATCACCCCCATGATATGATCTGATGTAATCATCCCTGATCTAATTTAATTATTCTCTATATTATGAATTCTCACTTCTGTTATGTTAATGAAGCTGTATACAATTGACAGGATTAGATTGTATATTCAGTCAATCTCTCTTTTTTTTTTTCATGTCTTATTGTGAATTATGTGATAGTTTACATAGGAGAACATTAATTTTACATTCATCCTATCATATATCATTTCATTTCCATGGTTACAATCCCCTCCAAGAATCATCACTCAACCAAAGTGTATACCCTGCAAGCCTGCCCTCTGCTCATCAGCACACAGTCCCTCTTCCTTTCTGGGTCTAGGGTTCCCAGTCACTCTATGTCTCCACATCATCATCTCTACCTCCATCTCTGGCGTCGTTGTTTCTCTGGATAGGGTCCCGCACTGCGCTCTTCTCCCTTGATGGTACCAGGGACTTCCACTCCTTTACTGCAAAGTCAATCACTCCCCTCCTTTTGCTACAAAATGTCTACCTTTACATTTCCAACCCTCACAATCATTCCTGATAACAATTATTCACTATTGTACCACAAGAGACCTATCCCCATCTCCTTTTAACCCCTGTCCAGACAGATTGAATACTACTCCATGGAGATTCTACTTTCCTCCAAGCTCTCTGGATCTAGGCTCCCACTTGAAAGCTTGTAAACCAGTCACTTCTTTCTTTTGTAGGCTCTCCTTCCTGATTATGGATAGCAAGCGTCCAAGTTGCACGTCCCTGTCTACTCTATTTATGGAGGGGGTGGGGATGATCCTTGCTGTAAAGATTTGTTCCCTCTTTTGAGCTACTGCATATATAGGTATAAGTCAAGTTCATCATATTGTATCGGATTACTCTTTTTTTCTTCTTCTAGTTGAGCTCTGATCATTCAGTCATTGAAGTCATGTCAAGTAGGTATTATCTGCAAGTGTGATGTTTTTATGCACATGCCCTTCACTCTCCACTCTAGTCTTCTGTATTGATAATTACTGTGGAAAGAGATGATGGAAAAGCTCCATATCATCAGTCAAAACAAGGCCAGAGGTAGACTGTGGAACAGACCATCAATTATTCATATGCAAATTCAAACTGAAGCTGAAGAAAATGAAAACAAGTCCACGAGAGCCAAAATATGACCTAGAATATATCTCACCTGAATTTAGAGAACATCTGAAGAATAGATTAGATACATTAAATACTAAAGACCAAAGTCCAGAAGAATTATAGGATGACATCAAGAACATCATACATGAAGAAAGCAAAAAGTCATGAAGAAGACAAGAAAGAAGGAAAACATCAAAATGGGTGTCAGAAGAGACACTGAAACTTGCTCTCCAGCGTAGAAATGCTAAAGCAAATGGAAGAAATGAAAAGGTACAAGAGCTGAACAGAGGGTACAAGAGCTCAAAGATCAGCTCAGGAAGATAAAGCCAAATATTACAACAAAATGCACACAGATCTGGAATCAGAAAACCAAAAAGGAAGTATACACTCAGCATTTCTTATGCTGAGGGAACTGAAGAAAAAAATTCAGCCTCAACTTTCGTTATTGAAAGATTATCTGGGCAAATTGTTGAATGATGCAGAAAGCATCAAGAGAAGATGGAAGGAATTCACAGAGTCACTGTACCAGAAGGAAATAGTTAATGTTCAATCATTTCAATAGGTAGAGCCAATGATACTGAAGGATGAAGTCCAAGGTACATTAAAGGAATTGGCAAAGAACAAGGTACCAGGAAGTAATGGGCTAAAAATTGAAATCTTTCAAGAAAGTGAGGTAGTTCAGGAGGCACTCACTCATCTCTGCAAAGAAATTTGGAAAACAATTATCTGGCCAAATGATTGGAAAAGATCCTTATTTGCTCCCATTTCAAAGAGAGATGACCCAACGGATTGCGGAAATCATCTGACAATCTCTTGGATATCCCATGCGAGTAAAGTTTTACTAAAGGTAATACAGAAACGGCTACAATCATACGTTGACAGAGAACATCCAGAGGTTCAAACTGGATTCAGAAGAGGCTGTTGAATGAGAGATATCATTGCCGATGTCCGATAGATCTTGGCTGAAAGCAGAGAATATCAGAAAGATGTTTACCTGTGCTTTATAGACTGCGCAAAGGCTTTCGATTGTATGGATCATGACACGATATGGACAACATTGTGAAGTATGAATATTCTGGAACACTTAATTGTGCTCATGAGGAATCTGTACCTGGACCAAGAGGTAGTTGTTCAAACAGAACATGGGAACACTGAATGTTTTAAAATTAAGAAAGGTGTGAGACAAGATTGTATTCTTTCAACATACTTATTCAACCTGCATGCTGAGCAAACAATCTGAGAAGCTGGGTTCTATGAAGAAAAACGTGACATCAGGATTGGAGGACGACTCATTAACAACCTGCAGTATGCAGATGATACAACCTTGCTTGCTGAAAGTGAAGAGGACTTAAAACATTTACTGATAAAGATCAAAGAGCACATTCTGCCAGCACCATCTGTTGAAGAGACTATCCCCTCCCCATGTGATATATTTAGGTAATTTGTCAAAAATCAGTTGGCTGTATGTGGGTTGATTAATTTCTAGGTTCTCATTTCTGTTCCACTGATCAATGTATCTTTCATTGTACCAGTTACAAGCTATTTTAACCACTGTAGCAGTGTAATAAATTTTGAAGTCGGGGAGTGAGAAGTTTCCAAACTTATTCTTCCTAAGCAGTGGCTTGCTTATACTTTCCTCCCATAAAAAATTTCTAATAGTTTTTTCCATCTCTTTGAAGAATGTCTTTGGAATCTGGATTTGGATTGCATTATATGTATAATATGTATAAATTACTTTGGGCAGTATTGATATTTTCACAGTATTAAATCTTCCTATCTAGTAGCATGGTGCATTCTTCCATTTTTGTAGTTCGCTTTTGGTTTCTTGTAGTAGTGTTTTGAAGTTTTCTTTGCATAGATCCTTTGTTTCTTTGTTTACATTTATTCCTAGATATGTTATCCTTTGGGTGGCTATTATAAATGGTATTGCTTTCCTAATGTCCTTTTCAGTGCTGTCGTTTTTGGTATAGAGGAATCCAACTAATTTTGGATGTTGATCATATATCCTGCCACGTTGCTGAATATTCTGATGAGGTCTAGTAGCTTTTTTTTTTTTTTCAAACCAAAGACCTCCCATATTTATTAGCCAACCTCTTTAAATGCAGAAGCATAAAAATAAAGGAAGAAACCAAAAGTTTTGCAAAACATGTTCAATTGATCAAATCTTGGCAAAATTGAACTTGCTGTGGTAGGATGCTAGGACCTGGTCTAGCATATGCTGCACCATCACATGTGCCATTCCTTAGAGACCCAACTTGCTTCTTCTCCAGTGTCTTCTCTTGGAGTGTATCTGATTTTATTACCAGTTTTCATTTGAGTCCATTGGGGAATGGGACAATTCTGCTTTTGTTTCTTGGCCAGGAACCTCTTGATCCTGAAAGTCTTATGAGAAGACATAGTGAAGATGGAACGTAGCAGCAGTCACACGATGGCGAAGAAAGGAAGAGCTCTAGTAGTTTTTTGACTGAGTCTGTGGGGTTTTCTATGTATAGGACCATATTGTCTGTAAATAGAGTTTTACTTCCTCGTTGTCAATTTGGATGCCTTTAATTTCCCTGTCTTGCCAAATAGCTCTTGCTAAGACTTCCAGCACAATATTGAATAGGAGTGGAGACAAAGGGCATCCTTGTCTGGGACAGAGGGAATGCTTTCAGTTTCTCTCCATTGAGAGTAATGTAGGCTGTTGGTTTTGTATATATACTCTTAATTATGTTGAGGAGTTTCCCTTCAATTCCTAATTTGTTGAGTGTTTTTATCAGGAATGGATGTTGGATTTTGTCAAATGCCTTTTCTGCATCAATTGATATGATCGTGTGGTTCTTTTCATTTTTCTTATTTATATGGTGGATTATGTTGTTGGTTTTTCTGAAGTTGAACCATCCTTGCATCCCTGATATGAATCCCACTTGATCATGATGTATTATTTTTTTTGATGTGCTGTTGGATTCTGTTGGCTAGGATTTTGTTGAGAATTTTTGCATCTATGTTCAAGAATTATTGCATCTGTGTTGTTGTTAAGTGCCGTTGAGTTGGTTCTGACCCATGGTGACCCTGTATAGGATTCCCAAGGAGTGACTGGTGAGCTTAGTGGTCTATAATTTTCTTTCTTAGTGACGTCCTTCCTTAGTTTTGGTATGAGGGTTGTGCTTACTTCATGAAATGTGTTAGGAACTTTTCCAACCTTCTCTGTATTCTGGAATAATTTGAGTGGAATTGGTGACAAGTCTTCCCTGCATGTTTGTTAGAACCCACCAGTGAAGCCATGTGGGCTGGAACTTCTTTTGGTTGGGAGTTTTTTTTATGACCTGATCAATTTCTTCTTTTGTTATTGTTCTGTGCAGGTTTTCTACTTCACTCTGTGTAAGTTTATGTAGGTCGTGTTTTTCTAAAAATGTATCCATCTCGTATAAGTTTTCAAATTTGTTGGAGTACAACTTATCATACTATTCTGTTATTATCCTTTTGATTTTCTTTGATTCAGTTGCGACATCACCCATGAGGTTTCTAATGCATGTTATTTGTGTCCCTCTTTTCTTTGGTTAGTTTGCGAATGATATGTCAGTTTTGTTACCCCTTTCAAAGAAACAGCTTCTTGTCCTTTTTATTCTTTCTATAGTTTTTCTGTTTTCTATCTCATTTATTTCTGCTCTAATCTTTATTATTTCTTTTCTTTTGGTGGCTGTAGTTTCCCTCTGTTGGTCTGTTGTTAATTGTTGTAGATGCTGTTTTAATGAGTTAATATTGGTTCTTTCTTCTTTTTGGATGTGTCCATTCATTGCAATAAAATTTCCCATCAGCATTACTTTCGCTGTCTCCCCAAGATTTTGGTATGCTGTGTTTTCATTCTCATTTGTTTCTAGGAAGTTTGTGAGTTCACATATTATTTGTTCTACTACGCAGTCACTTTTCAGCAGGGTGTTATTCAGTTTCATGTATTTGACTTTATTTCCTTATTCTTCCTTGATGGTCCCAGGGACCTCCGCTCCTAGACTGAAATGTTAGTCACTCCCCTCCTTGTTACAAAACATCTACCTTTACATTTACAACCCTCACAATCAGTCCTGATAACAATTATTCACTATTGTATCACAAGAGACCTATCTACATTTCATTTAATCAACCCAGCTTAGACAGATTGGATACTACTCAGTGGAGATTCTACCTTCCTCCACATCCTCTGGATCTTGGTTCCCTCTTGTAATGCCTGAGATGGAGGCAGAGACACTGGTGAGTTAAAAAAAAAAAAAAAAAAAAAAAAAAGGCAGTTATCTACAATAATATTTATTAAGCTATTCACAGGTAACTTCAACTATGCAGTTGGCTACAGGGTCCCATATCATAGTCAAAGCACAAGATGGAAAGAACTCAATTGCCTGAATGGCATTGTGGCCTAGGAGTCCTACAGTCTTTTGAGTGAGAGAAAAATGATTTTATTTAATGTCACTGTGCTTTTGGAATTCTCTGTTGGCCATTATCTTCATTACTCTAAAGGGGGTCAGGGAGCATCTATGATAGAGAAAAAAGTCTTAGGGTAATGCAATTCTCAGTGGTTGATATTACTAATAGTCTTGGATTTCTCAGACACAGTATCAATACAGAAAACAATAGATAAGATTAGTACATGAAGGAGATTAACATTTTAAAAGGAAAGGTTGGGAATAGGAAGAGTTTAAAGGGAAATTTAGGGGAACTGAAAACCCCAAGGTAGGAGATAATTTGAGGCCCTATAGCAGTTCTTTTTTTTTTTTCTTTTTTCTTTTTTTAAATAAAAGAGTTCACAGAATCACCTGGTTGTTGTTGTTAAGTGCTGTTGAGTCAGTTCCGACCCATAGTGACCCTATATAGGTTTTCCAAGGCTGTAAATCTTTACGGGAGCAGAAAGCCTCATCTTTCTCCCGTGGAACCACTGGTAGTTTCGAACTGCTGACTTTTAGGTTAGTAGCCCAACTCATAACTAATACACTATCAGAATCCCCTGGTAAGCTTGGCAAAATACAGTTTGCTTGATCCCAGCTCCAGAGATTCTGGTTAAGTCTGTCTGTTGCTGCTGTTGTATGCCAACTCACAATTACTCTGTATAGGGTTTTCTGAGACTATGAAGTTTTCTGAGCAGAAAGTCTCATCTTTCTCCCTTGGATCAACTGGTGAATTTGACCTGCTGACTTTGTGATTTAGCAGCCCAACACAAAACCCACTATGTTCCCAGGGCTCCTTTTAATCTGTCATTGAGTTGATTCTAACTCATAACCACCCATAATTTCTGAGGAGTGACTGGTGATTTTGAACCACAGACTTTGAGGTTCAAACTGACTTTGTGGCCCTATTCTTATCCAATAATGCCCCACCAGGATTCCTCAGTCTGTTTAGAAAGGCCTAAAAATGTGCATTTCTAACAAGAACTCAGATGATGCTGATGATGTTGGCTGCTCAGTGATCACATTGGGAGAGCCACAGCTCATGAATGTAGGGAGTCTTGGGTAAATTTCCAACTTAGATTTTAGGTAGTTTTGTCAAGAAGTGTCTACACCTATCACTCATCAATGGAGTTGGCAGCAGAATGAAAAGACGCTATAAGATAATGTGTGACGCTGTAAGATAATGTGCTGGACTGTAAAAGTCAGTTTGAATCACAAGATCAGCAGTTTATAATCACTAATCACTACTCAGAAACCCTATACAGGGTTGCTATGAGTCATAAGCCACTTGATGGCACTTAATAACAACAACAGCTGTGCACTGAATGCTGTAAATGGGTGAGATAAGAATGTCCGGGGTCTGCAATCACTCATGAATCTGTGTCAAAGGAAATTGAAGACTGTGACTATACACTTCTTATGGATTAATTCTGCTTACTATCTCACCTTTAAAATTCTTTGTATTACAATAAAATAATGCTGTTTTCACATAATTATTAATTGAGCTAGCTAGTGTGGCTGTTACAAATATATCAAATATATCAAGCAGAAATTTACTTTCTCACGGTTTAGGAAGCTAGAAGTCCAAACTGAGGGTACCAATTCTAGGAGAAACCATTCTCTCTATTGGTTTTGGGAAAAGGTCCCTATCTGTTTGAGCTTCTGCTCCTAGTTGACCTTCTTCAGGTAGCTTGGCATCTCTTTTCCTCTATCCCTGCTTCTTGTTTTCCTTACTTAATCTTCTCTTTTTACATTGCAAAAAGGGTTGACTCAAAGCACACCCTACACTAAGAATGTTTCATTAAAATAACAAAGAAAACCTATTGCCAAATTTGATTACAATTCTGCTGTTAAGTACCTTCAAGTTAGTTCTGACTCATAGGGACTCTGCATAGGGTTTCTGATACTGTAAATCTTTGTGGGAGTAGAAAGTCCTATCTTTCCCTTGTGCAATGGCTGAACTCTAACTGCTGACTTTGTAGTTCAAAGTCCAGTGTTTATCCTACAGAACATAATCTGTATCCTGTAGATTAAAACTGTAGGTATAACCAAAAATACCAAACCCATTGCCAATGAGTCTATTCTGACTCTTAATGATCCTATAGGACAGAGTAGAACTGCCCCGTAGAGTTTCCAAAATTGTATAGCCTTACAGAAACAGGCTTCTACATCTTTCTCCCATGAAACAGCCAGTTGGTTCAAACAGCTACCTTTCACTTAGCAGCCAAATGCTTAATCTCTGCACCACTCAGTTCCTAACCACATATTTTTGGAAGGACACAACTCAGTCCATAACACTAAGTGAACATATTGTCCTCAAGTAAAACCTGTACAGAGGAAAAGCTGTTCATCTTAGTCTTAGGAGGAGAAGCAATTTTACAAACTTAACTACAGGACAGAGAGCTTGGATAAATTGGAACAGGAAGTTGCTTGTGGAGTGACTTGAGTGAGCTTTATTCTTTTGATCTATCAAATATAGATTTGTTAGGATCTGCCTATAACTAAGCACTAAAAATGAATGCTTATGCAGATACTAAACTGCCTGTTTGTTTCATTTGCTATTTCTGCTAAGAACTTTGAAATGCATATTTTTCATATTTAGAAAGTAAACTTTAATTAATTATGTGTTCTTATCTGACTATCACACCCTGTATCTTGGTTCCTAGACTCTGGCTTGGCTGCTCTCTGATATTGTAATAGTAACATTTCTTTAAAGTTTTAGGAAAACAATAAAAACTCCTTAATGGTCTTCTTGTCTCACATACTTTGAACATGTTATCAGAAAGGTACAGTCTCTAGAAAAGGACATTGTGTTTGGTAAAGTAGAAGGTGCAAAACCATGTGGGGATCATGTCTGACTTCACAAGGAAGAAGAACCAAACCCAAAACTAAACGAAGATTCCTGTGGAGAGCTCAGTCATGCCTCTACTGTTCCATCGTCTTTACCAGCTATCTCTCCTAGAACATTCTCTGCTGTATATCTGGGTTTGATAATCCATTGCAATGATGACACAGAACTTGTAACAATACTCATGATTAGGAGGTTTATTAGGGAAGTGAACAGGGTGCAACTCAGGATCAGAAACAACTCAGGATGCAGCAGTTTTTCAATTAGGACTGTCTCTTTTCTGTCATATTATAGGCATGCCTCTTTTGTCTTCCCCTGGTCCCTCGACCTCTGCCATGCTTGGACAAGTATTATAAAGCTCTTTTAGTTAGTCTGTAAATGACCAAAAAGCACATTCTATAAGCCAGCCTCCTGCTTGTAGACATTATGCTGTGTTTTACATAGTCCACAGACCTAGAAGCCTAGAACAGCTGTAGGCTTCAAGGCCCATGAACTATGTAAAGCATAGTGCTTAATGCTCTCCATGGTGCTGCCTCAACTACTGCCTCTCTGTCACCACTTTTCTAGATGGGGATCCCACATTTCATTCATGTTCTTCTTGATAGTCCTGGGATTATCTGTTTCTACTTCTAAACCAAGTAATCCCAATGTTAGAATCCTGTACATACTACTTGCATGGTCTTACCCAATCACTGGAGTCCTTGTGTGGTGCTGTGGGCTAATGTGTCAGACTGCAAAGTTGTATGAACTGCAAGGTTGGTGGTTCAAGCTCACTAGCTGCTCCTTGGAAACCCTATACAGGATCGCTATGGGTTGGCATCAACTCAACGGCACTTAACAATAAACCCAATCATTAGGTGGGAATTAAGAAGTCTTTGGATAGTAAAGCCATATCAAGTAAATTCAAAGTACCTCAAAGGGTCAGAGAAAAAGAGTAAAACCCCCAAGGAGATGGACTGACCCAGTAACTGCATTCGAACATAAGAGCAATTTTGAGTATGGTGCAGGACCTGGCAATATTGCTTTATTTTGTGCATAGGGTTGATGAGTTAGAGTTGACTCAGCAGACACCTAACAGCAACAGCATTCACTGGAAGGAATATCTGATGTAGTTAGTTATAAAGTGTGTTAACAAATTCTATTAATCAATTCATTAAAAATTATTGTTAATAAAATTCAATATGGTGGTGGTGGTGGTGGTGGTGGTGGTGGTTATGTGCCGTGGAGTTGGAACTGACTCATAGTGACCCTGCACAGGGTTTCCGAAGCTGTAAATCTTTACAGGAGCAGAAAGCCTCATCTATCTCCTGCGGAACAGCTGGTAGTTTTGAGCTGCTGACCTTAAGGTTCACAGGCCGATTTGTAACTACTATGCTATCAGAGTTCCTTAAAACTCAATATAGAGGTTAAAAATTATTAACACTGAAAGGAAAAATTTGAAACCACCAGCTCATCATGGTATCTTTTATATCCTTTATGTAACTTGTGTATAATGTATTTTGGGTGGCCTGGTGGATAATGAGTTATGCACTGGGCTATTAACAACAGGGTCGGTGGGCTGAGTCCACCAGTCATTCGTTAGAAAAAGATGAAACTTTATGCTCCTGTTGAGACTTACAGCTCAGGAATTCCATATATACCCTATATATAGCATTCAACAATAACAGAATATATAATTGGACACCAGGAATTTCTGACCTTGAATAACTAATCCAAAGATTGAGTCCGTAACTGCTTTTCTTTTACAACCACAAAATCTCTTACTGTTTTTGGGGGGCTGGAGATAGGGTATTTGTATTACTTACTTCAAACATGTATTTTAGCTTTCTGATTATTTGAATATCATTCATCTTCCTAATAGAATGCTAGGAACCATGAGGTAAGGGATCATTGTATTGCATTCATTATTGTTTCTTAAGTTAATGTGCTGGACTGCAAGGTCAGTTTGAACTGCAAGGTTTCCTGTTCAAGCTCACCAGCAGCTCCTCAGAAACCCTATACAACATCACTATGAATCTGCACTGACTCGATGGCCTTACACAGACAAAAGGTCAATCATTTGCTGTATGAATGAGTGAACTGATGGATGGATGAATGAATGAAGGATAAATAAGTGTTTTATGAATTGGCTAATTTTGTGTTATTTAATTAAACTGATTTGTAATTTTCCATGTGATTAATCTTGAATATCACTGTTCCCTACTACAAGCTTTTTTCAGTGTTAGATATTTATTTCCCCTCTTTGCACATATTCAAATAATGGTAGTTTTTTTTTGTTTGTTTGTTTGTTTTTTTTTGATGGTTTACACTTACCTTGTCAAATCACCATTACTAAGTAGTTGTTTTTATTTATATTCAGTTATTTGTATTACAGAGCTTACATAACCATTAGCTCGTTTACTCACATTAGGTTACGACAAAGCCTTTATTTGCAGCGTTTGCCCATATTGAAAGATTTTTCTGTTGTTTTGTTGGCTTTTGTCCTTGGATGGAACTATTTGGAATCTGTCCTTTTACTTTTTAGTTTTGGTTAAGCATGAGTCTATGCTTTTGTAGTTATTTTTTCTCTCTTTATATATTTTTTTGGTTATAACAATGTTTCAGAAGCTTCTGCTCTTTTTCAAAAACTATTTGATCATAAGGGAATTGGAATGTTACATTTCAAAAATTGAACACCTCATTCTTAGGAATGAAAAGCTTTGAAATGCAGGCGTCCAATGTCCTTGCATTTAGACTGGAGCTCAGAGGCTGGGCTGACTTGAAAGCTGAGACATCAAAAGTATACAATTTAGCTGAGTTCCCTCAAACCAATCTTTAAGATACCTAAAATGCAAGCATTGCTCATCTGCCTTTTCTCAGTTGTAATATGGAAGCATAAGAATAATAGTTTTATGGGAAGTCATTAGTTAATTGAACCATGCATACTGTACAAAGGGAGAGACAGATCAAAAAAGAAGGATATTTTTAATACTTTAAAATTTATTGTTTCTTTATTTAAGTGATTTATATTGAATACATTTTCCTTTGAACTATCACACAATCAGGAGCTGTGGTAGCACTGTAAGATTAGCACTGGACTGACAACTGCAAGGTTGGCTATTCAAACCCACCAGCCACTCCACCAGAAACAGATGTGACTGTGTGCTCCTGTAAACATTTATAGCCTTGAAAATCTTATGTAAGGTTTCTGTGAGTTTGGTTTTGGTTTATCACATAATCAATACGTATAACTTTGTGTGTGTGCCAAACCTATGTCAGAAAATATCATTTGATACTAATGTGTCAGACTGCAAATTCTGTTAAACTGCAAGGTCGGTGGTTAAAGCTCATCAGCTGCTCCTTGGAAACCCTATTCAGGGTCGCTGTGGGTCAGAATCGACTCAACAACAGTTAACAAGAACAACAAATAGCTATTTGGGAGTTGCTGGGTACTACAAAGGGGTCACAGTAGCACAGTGCTTAAAGCTCAGCTGCTAATGAAAAGCTGACGGTTCAAACTCATCAAACGCTCCATGAGAGAAAAATGCAGCAGTCTGCTTCCATAAAAATTACAGCTTAGGAAACCCCATGGGCCAGTTCTACTGTCTTATAGGGCTGCTATAAATTGGAATTCACTTAAGAGCAATGAGTTTGGGTTTGGGTTGTGCAAACTATTAAGTGTGGGACTACAAGCTGAAAAGTTAGTGGTTTTAACTTACCAAGAAATATCTTAGAAAATAGGACTGGTGATCAATTTCTGAAAGTTTACCACCTTGAAAAGCTATGAAGCAGTTTTACTCTGTATACATATGAGTCAGAACTGACCCCACAGCAATTAACAAATGCCACAGTAACTACATATTTAGTCATTTTTTGTCATTTTACTTGACATCAGAGTGTCTTATGAAATTTTTCTAGTAAATTCGAACATACCGAGTTTGCAAATCTTCAGTTTCTTTTGTTTTAATTATAGAAGTTTCTAATATTAATAACTACCACTCATCTCTCAGTTTGTTGTACTGTGGTGGCTTGTGTGTTGCTGTCATTCTGGAAGCTATGCCCCTGGTATTTTGAATAAGAGCAGGGTCAAACAGGGTGGGCAGGATTCAGATGAGCTTCTAGACCAAGCACTAGGAAGTAGTCCACACAGACTACTTCTGAATATTCACTCACTGAAACCTTAGGAATAGCAGTGGAAGACTGTCAGCATCATATTGAATATTGAAACATGATGAAGAGCACCAGAATATTGCCAGATATAGTGCCAGAAGATGACCCCTCAAGTTGGAAGGCATTCAGAGACTGGAGAAGAGAGGCCTCCTCAAAGTAGAGTTGATCATGATGATGGAGTAAAGCCCTTGGGACCTTCATTTGTAAAAATCAAAAGGAAAAGAAACAGCTGTGAAAATCCATTAATAATTGGAATATGGAATGCATGAAGTACGAATCTAGAAAAATTGGAAATTGTCAAAAATAGAACATGTAAAATTTGATATCATGGACATTAGTGAGCTGAAAAATATTGGTATTTGCCATTTTGAATTTGACAATCACATGGCTTACTCTGCCGGGAAAGACAAATTGAAGCAGAATGATGCTGCTTTCATCATCAAAAAGAACATATCAATAGCAGTTATAAGGTACCACCCTGTCTGTGATAGGATAATATTCATTCCCCTATAAGGAAGACCAGTTAATACCACTATTATTCAAATTTATGCACCAACCATTAAAGCCAGTGATGATAAGATTGAAGAATTCTACCAACATCTTCATTCTGAAGTTGATTAAACATGCACTCAAAATGTACTGATCATTATTGGTGATTGAAATGCAAAGGTTGGAAATAAAGAGGAAGGATCAGTAGTTGGAAAATATGGTCTTAGTAATAGAAACAATGCCGGAGATCGCATGATAGATTTTGCAAGACCAATGAATTCTTCATTGCAAACACCTTTTTTAAACAGCATAAATGATGACTATACACTATACACAGATGGAATACATATAAATCAAATTGAGTACATCTGTGGAAAAGCTCCATATCATCAACCAAAACAAGGCCAGGGGCAGACTGTGGAAAAGATAATCAGGTGTTCATATGCAAATTCAGGCTGAAGCTGATGAAAATAAAACTCGTCCACAGAGCCAAAATATGACCTTGAATATATCCCACCTGAATTCAGAGATTATCTGAAAAAAAGACTTGATGTATTAGACACTAAAGACTGAAGACCAGAAGAGTTGTGGGATGACATCAAGAACATCATACAAGAAAAAAAAAGGTCATTGAGAAGACAACAGAGAAGAAAAAGACCAAAATAGATGTCAGGTGAGACTCTGAAACTTGCTGTCCAATGTAGAGATGCTAAACCAAATGGAAGACGTGATGAGGTAAAAGAGCTGAACAGAAAATTTTAAAGTCAAATATTATAACAAAATGTGCAAAGACCTTGAGTTAGAAAACCAAAAGGGAAGAAAATGATCAGCATTTCTCAAACTCATGGAGCCGAAGAAAAATTTCAAACCTTGACTTACAATTTTGAAGGATTCTATGGACAAAATATTGAATGATGAAGAGAGCATCAAAAGAAGACAATAAGGAATACACACAGTGATTGAACCAAAAAGTAATGGTTGATGTTCAACCATTTCAAGAAGTAGCATATGACCAAGAGCCAATGATCCTGAAGGAAGAAGTCCAAGGTGCATTGAAGAAATTGGCAAAGAACAAGGCACCAGGAATTGATGGAATAAAAATTGAAATCTTTCAAGAAAGTGAGGCGGCAAGGAGGCACTCACTCCTCTCTGCCAAGAAATTTGGAAGACAACTGTCTGACCAACTGATTGGAAGAGATCTATATCTGTGCCCATTCCAAAGAGAGGTGACCCAACAGAATGTGCAAATCATTGGACAACATCTTTGATATCCTGTGGGAATAAAGTTTTACTAAAGGTAATACAAAAACAACTGCAACTAAACATTGACAGAGAACTTCCAGAGGTTCAAGCTGGCTTCAGAAGAGGACGTGGAATGAGGAATATTGTTGATGACATCAGATGGATCTTGGCTGTAAACAGAAAATACCAGAAAGATATTTATTTGTACTTTTTTGACTACACAAAGGGTTTTGATTATGTGGCTCATGACAAGCTATGGACAACATTATCAACTATGAATATTCCTGGACACTTAGTTTTGCTCATGAAGAACCTGGACATAGACTAAGAGGTAATTACTCAAACTGAACAAGGAAACACTGAATTGTTTAAAATCAGGAAATGTGTGCATCTGGGTTGTAGTCTTTCACCACACTTATTCAATCTCTATACTGAGCAACTAATCCAAGAAACCAGATTATATGAAGAAGAACATGGCATCAGGATTAGAGGAAGACTCATTAACAATTTGTAATATGTAGATGGTACAGTCTTGCTTGCTGAAAGTCAAAAGGACTTAAAATACTTATTGATGAAGATCAATCAAAGACCACAGTTTTCAGTGTGGTTTACACCTCAATGTATACAAAACAAAAATCCTCACCACTGGACCAATAAATAACATTCATATAAGTGGAGCAAAGATTGAAGTTGTCAATGGCTTCATTTTGCTTGGATCAATCATCAACACTCATGGAATCAGCAATCAAGAAATCAAATGATGTAGAACATTCGGCAAACCTGCTGCACAAGACCTCTTTAAAATGTTGAAGAGCAAAGCTGTCAGTTTGAGGACTAGTGTGCATCTTACTTAAGCCATAGTATTTTCATAACTTCATATGCATGCTGTACAGTGAATAAGGAAGACCATAAAAGAATTGATGCATTTGAGTTATGGTGTTGGAAGAGAATATTGAAAGTTCCGTGGACTGCCAAAAGAACAAACAGATCTGTGTTGGATGAAATATAGCTGAGTGCTTCTTAGAAGCCAGGATGGCCATAATTCATCTTTCATATTTTGGAAATATTGTCAAGAGGGATGAGTCAGTCACTGAGAAGGATATCATGTTTGGTAAAGTGGAGGGTCAGAGAAAAAGAGAAAGACCCCCCAGCGAGATGTATTGACCCAGTGGCAGCATCAAAGGGCTCAAATGTAAGAACGATTGTGAGGTTGGCCCAGGATTGGGCAGTGCTTCATTCTGTTGTGCATAGGGTCGCTATGAGTTGGTACTGACTCAATGATACATAACAACAACAACAATATTAATATATGGGTTAAACCAAAGGAATTGTCATTAAGTCGATTCAAATTCATGGTCCTCTATGTGTTTTATAGTAAAACTGCATTTTACATTTCACGTGGTTTTCAATGGCTGTTATCTTTTAGAAGTAGATCACCAGTCTTTCTTCGGAGGCACCACTGGGTGGCTAGTGCATGCTTTTATCTTTAAAACACATTTTTATTATGGAAGTGACATATATTGTAAAAATGCACTTGGTTTTGTTGTTAGCTGCTGGCAAGTCAATACCCACCCATAAGGACTTTTTATACATCAGTACAAAACACTGCCCGGTGTTGTGCCAACCTCATAATTATTGTTACGCTTGAGCCAATTGCTGCTGCCACTGTACCAATCCATCTTGCTGGGGTCTTGTTCTTTTCCACTGACTCATCTTTTACTAAGCATGATGTCCTTGTCTAGGGACTGGTCCGATAATATGTCTGAAGTATAAGAGATGAAGTCTAGCAATCCTAGCTTCTAAGGTATATTCTGGCTGTACTTCTGACACAGATCAGATATGTTTGCTCTTTTGGCAGTCCATGGTACTTTTAGTATTCTCCTCCAACACTATCATTCAAATGCATCAATTCTTCTACGGTCTTCCTTATTCATTGTTTAACTTTTACACGCATATGAGCCTATTGAAAATACTATGGATTTGGACAGGAGCACCTTAGTCCACAAATTGACATCTTTGCTTTGAACACTTTAAAGTTGTCTTGTGCAGCAGATTTGCTTAATCCAATACGTCATTTGATTTCTTGACTTCTGCTTCTATGAGTGTTGTTGGTTGATCTGAGCAAAATGAAATCTTTGGTAATTGCAATTTTCTCTCCATTTTTATGGATGTTGTTGATTAGTCCAATGGTGAAGATTGTTGCTTTCTTTACATTGAGGTGCAACCCAGACAGACGGTTGTGGTCTTGGATTTTTATCCTTAAATATTTTAAATCTTTTTCATTTTCATCAAGAAAGTCTGTATAATATGTGTATCACAGGTTGTTAAAGAGTCTTCCTCCAATCCTGATGACACATTCTTCTTCATATAATCCAGCTTCTCAGATTATTTGCTCAGCATTAAATATACAGATTGAATAAATGTGTTGAAACAATACAACCCTGGCACACATCTTTTCTAATTTTAAGTCATTCATGCATGTTCTGTTTGAACAACTACCTCTTAGTCTATGTTCAGGTTCCTCATGAGCACAATTAAGTGTTCTGGAATAATCATCTCACAATAGTTTGTCATGATCCACACAATTGAAAGCCTTTGAATAATCAATAAAGCTTTTTGCTGGTATTCTCTGCTTTCAAACAAGATTCATATGACTTCAGCAATGACATCCATCATCCCTCTTCTGAATCCAGCTTGAACCTCTGGCAGTTTCCAGTCAAAGTATTATAGCAGTCCTTTTTGAAATATCTTTAGCAAAGTTTTACTTGCATGCGATATTGAAAATGTTGTCTGACAATTTCAGTATTCCATTGGGTCCCCTTTCTTTGGAATGGGCACAAGTATGGATCTCTTCAAATCAGTTTCCAGGTAGCTGTCTTCCAAATTTCTTGGCATAGGTGAGTGAGAACCTCCAGTACTTCATCATTTTGTTGAAAGATTTTGTTGTATTCCATCAATTCCCAGAGACCTGTGCTTTGCCAATGCCATCAGTGCACCTTGCACTTCTTCCTTCAGTATCATTGACTCTTGATCATATGTTACCTCTGGAAATGTTTAAACATTAACCATTTCCTTTTGTTCAGTGGCTATGTGTATTCTTTCCATCTTCTTTTGATGCTTTCTGTATCATTAAATATTTTGCCCATTGTCGTTGTTAGGTGCTATCGAGTCAGTTCCAACTCTTAGTGATATTGTATTCCTCAGATAGGATCATTTCAATTATATGATCTTCAAGCTCACTGAATCTTTTTTCTTCCAGTTTCTTTGTTGTTGTTAAGTGCTGTCAAGTCATTTCTGGCTCATAGCGACCTGGTCTAGGGTTTCCAAGAAGCAGATGGTGAGTTTGAACCACTGACCTTGCAGTTCAGTGCATTTGTTGTTGTTGTTAAGTGCCATTAATTATAGGGTTTCCAAGGAGCAGCTGGTGGGTTTGAACTTCTGGCCTTGTTTTCAGTCCAGTGCTGATCCTAGATCGGCACACCAGGAATTCATTTATGAGTTTTAATTTCAGTTAATACAAAAACGTATACTTTTATATAAAAACAAATGAAATCAAGCATTATGCTTACATAAATTAATTGAGTTAAGTAACTTATAGGTAAAACACTGTTTAGATTGTTTTGTTAAGTAATATTCAGAGTGTTTGGTGAACAATTTTGGTGCAAAAAATGTGAATTCAAAGCAGAGGTACAATTTTATTGAGCTGAAGTTGCAAGTGTTGTAGGTTAGTCCTCAAAGTTCCATCTCTGTTCTTTAGCATTTTAAAGAGGTCTTTTGCCACAGATAAGTCCAGCTATAGATGTAATCAAAACAGTTCTCTGTCACATTTCAGTCCCTGCTTTAATATGAACATATGAACATGAAAAATTTGAACATCTAAGTATTTTGTATCTAAAATTTTACCTTTTCTCTGTGTGAAAAGCCCACTTAAAAAAAAAAGATAAGTCATATACAGGTAGTTTAGATATTTAGTGATTTGTGGATATTTGAGAGTTTGTAAACCCATGAGAATGATTCAAGCTAGATGATATGCATATTTATGTCAGATGAATGTAAAGAAAACTATTATAGAAGACATTCATGTACAGAGGATTTTTTTTATATTTCTATAAAATTTAAAGTCAAAGAATTTTAAGTATCTTTTCTCTCAGTTTTGATTCTATTGGCATAGGAGCAAAATAGGAGATGGATGTAAGAGCAAAAGTGAAAAAGATCAAGGAGAAGGAAATCAAAATGTCAGAGCAGGCAATGTATGGGCATAAACAGCCATTTCAGGTAAACTCAAGAAAATCCTCCTTTTGTCTTTATTGATGGCAATGATCCCATTTGTGTGGAACACTGGAGTGCATTTAGATTAAGTGTTCTCTCCAGCTTGGTTTCTAAGCTCTTGAAGATCCTAAAAGCAGAGAAATGAATGATGCTGGGGAGCTTATCCTAAGCTTTGCTAAGATTATTCCCCAAATTCGCTGGCAGACCTATAGAAGGTGACCTGCCTATTATCTCAGAACACTCCACACAGCGGAGATCATCAACGCCATTATGGTCCTTACAGCCCACAAATGCCTTTAAGCAGCTTTAGATAGTAGATATATGGCAGGAACCCAGAGCAGAAAATTTCATCACTACAATTTTTCTGCTGGGCCTTCGTTTAGAAACATTGTTCACATCTTTGGGTTTGACAGGAAAACAACAGCTGTTTTCAGATCATGCGGCCATCTGTTCTGTATTGCTTAAATTATTAACATTTACAAGGGCTAATTGGTATTTTGAGATGACTATGATGATTGATCAAGAAATATCCAACTATGTTTATCACAATATCTGCAATAAGAATGCCAGAGGTAGCAGCCATTGATTAGCATGATTTTAACTTTGAAATTATTATGAGTTCCACCTGGAAAATTTCTTAGTTTAAAAGTCTAAAGGTTCCCTAAAAGTTATTTGCTTTTTTTTTGAGTTTTGTTATTTTTTTTTTTTAAAGGAGACCAGATGACACAGTAGCTTGAGTAGTGGGCAATTTGAACCCACCAACTGTTCTGCAGGAGAATGATGTGACAGGCTGTTTCCATAAAGATTACAGCCTTGGAAAGTCTGTGGGGAAGTTCTATTCTGTGTTATGGGGTCACCAGGAGTCAGAATTGACTCATCGATGATGCCCTTGGTATGTGTAGATAAATTCCTGTATGGAACACATGAAGCTTCTCAGTCCTTGCCAGTATACAACAATCTCCATAACACTTAAAAAAGACTATTTCAAAGTCCATTTAGCACTTATTTTTGAAACCTTTAATATCTACCATTATATCCTTTGTGTTTGTTTAGTGCATTCATAGTATACTTCTGGAAGGTTATACATTACACTTCTGTTATATGTGAAATATTGAATAATAGTGGGCCCTTAGTAAATACATCTTAAATTTTTAAGGATAGACAACTGTAGTGTGGACCATTTCAAAATATTAGAATAATGGCAGAGACTTTGCTCTAGGTTGAAGGCTGTAAATTGTTAAAATTGTTGGTTTATACAACTAACACTTATTGAAAGGTACGGTCATCCTGCCAAAATGACTGTAATAGCCCTCAGCTCCTCTATGTGCCCTGAGCTTTTCCTTCCTCAGTCCATTCTCCACATAACCTCTAGCGTGAGTAATCCTTCTATAATGTAAATCCATTCTTGACACTATTCTGCTTAAAATATTTCAACAGTTCTTTACTTATTTCAAGATAAAGTGCAAACTTCCTGGCCCAATGTTCAAACTTCATTATGGTCTGTCTCTGTAAACCTCTCTTTTCTTGCCATACTTTCTAGCCTCACCCAAATAGATAAGGATCTTTACTTCTGTCATGATCTCTCATGCATCTTTTGCCCCTCTCTACACATGCTACAAGGAGCTCTGGTAGCATAATGGTTACGAATTGGGCTGCGAACCTTAAGGTCAGCAGTTTGAAACTACCAGCCACTCTGCAGGAGAAAGATGAGGCTTTCTGCTCCCTTAAAGATTTGCAGCCTCAGAAACCCTGTACAGGATTGGTATGGGTCGGAACCTACTTGACGGCTCTTAACAACAACAACAGCACATGCTACACCTTGAATGTTTTGTTTTCCTTTTCAGCTGTTGTATCCTAGTAAACTATAAAAACTGACAAGAGTGGTTTATTTGAACTATCCTACCGTCCCCTGTAAGATAAGCTCTGGTCTGCTAATTACAAGGTCGGAAGTTCAAACACACCAGTTACTTCTCAGAAACCCTATACAAGGTCGCTATGAGTTGGATCAAACTTGATAGCACTGAATAACAACAACCCTTCCCTTGGACTGCATTATCTGATCTGCACCTGTACTATGATTATCCTCAACACG
Organism: Chrysochloris asiatica; assembly: GCF_000296735.1. Lineage (NCBI taxonomy): Eukaryota > Metazoa > Chordata > Mammalia > Afrosoricida > Chrysochloridae > Chrysochloris > Chrysochloris asiatica. The sequence continues at coordinate 2,231,163 of NW_006408703.1, forward strand.
TCAGCACCCATATTGCTTGCTTTCTTGTTTGCTTCCTTATTAGAATTTAAGCTACTGGAGTGTCAGGTCCATGGTTTGTTTCTATCTGTTTTTATAGTAATTGCAGAATGTTGCTTAATATATATTTAGTTAAAATGCATAAGTAAACCTGGAGCAACTATTAACAAAGTTAATAGTTGCAAATATTTTCCAAGCACTTTCAGGATAAGTGCAAAATGCTTCATCTACACCATTCCATCCTGGTGTGGTGCTGTGAGTTAATGCACTGGAATGCAAAGTCAGTTTGGACCTCAGAGTCAGTGGTTCAAGCTCACCAGATGTTTCTTAGAAACCCTATACAGGGTCGATACAGGTTGAAACCAACTTGATGGCACCTAACAACAACAACAACAACAACATCCTTACAATATTCCTTGAAGGTAGATGCAGTGCAATGAATTATTTCATGTCTCTTTTAGCCATAGTGTTAGCAAACTTCTACCAGATAAACTTTTATGATGGGTTTGAGTAAGAGAAATTTCAGGGAGAGACTGATGGATTGATTATTTGATTCAGCCCATGGAGCAAGTAAAGCTGAGTGTCTTCAGGCAGGAGGATCACTTGTGGAATAGGGTGCCACGAGGCATTAAACTGGAGGAACAAGGTGTTGACATCGAGAGCTAGAGCCTAGTGTCTGCAGGATGACACTTACAGCACAATGGAGTGCCTGTGGGCATTTCTCAGGAGTCCAAAAAGATCTTCGTGAAATTGTTGGAGCAGGGCAGAGGTTCAAGGGCTGTTAGCTGAGAGGTCAATGACTAGAAAGAGGCCTACTTGCAGGGATGACTAACAAGAGACTGCCCTGACTGAAAGTAACCTGTTAACTTCACTAATAAACCCCATAATCATGAGCATAGTGTAACCTGTTAACTTGTTAACTTCACTAATAAACCCCATAATCATGAGCATAGTGTCTGAGTTCTGTGTAAACATTGGAACAAAAGGTTGGTTTCAACTGCAAGGTCGGTGGTTCAAAGCCTACCAGCCACTCCCCCAAAACCATATACAGAGTCACTATATGTCAGAACCAACTTGATAGCACTTAACAACTACATTGCACTGAATTATTATTGAACCCAGCTGAGTAGAGTGCGCTGAGAGGGATGGCAGATGCCATTTTTTACAGTAGGTTTTTTTTTTTTGTTTTTTTTTTCCTAGTGTTTATTTGAGAGTATGCTTAGACCAGAGAAGGGTTTTACTAAACATCTATTGAATAAAACCTCATAAGAATCCTATGAGAGAGTACAATCAACACAAGCATCTATCCAGGAGCACATTTAAACATAAAGATACTTAATAATTACCTCAAGTTGTGATTCTAATAAATGTCAAATTCAGCAATTGAAACCAGTTTCATATGATTCCACAGCCCATGTAATTTATCACTTTGCTACATTATATCTCACATATGAACATAAGGTAAAATGCTAGATACCATGAGTAAGAGGGGTGTAAATATTAGGGCACAAAGGTAATTTTTTTCTAAAATATCTATAAAACATATTCATGGGAAATATTTGTATCTGTTGTGGACACAGTAAATTATGGCATTATTCTCCTCTTGGATATGAGGAAAAGATTAATGGAAGAGAAATCATTATATAGAACTTTGAAAAAAATCAAAGATATGGAAACAGAGAAAGTCACACTTTGTTACTTGCAAATATTTTCCAAGCACACTCAGGATAAGTGCAAAATGCTTCATCTATACCATTCCATCCTAGTGTGGTGCTGTGAGTTAATGCACTAGAATGCAAAGTCAGTTTGGACCTCAAAGTCAGCGATTCAAGCTCACCAGCTGTTTCTTAGGTTGAAATTAACTTGATGGCACTTAACAACAACATCCTTACAATATTCCTTGAAGGTAGATGCAGTGCAATATTTTATTTCATGTCTCTTTTAGCCATAGTAAAATCTACCAGATAAAATTTTATCTTTGTTGTTGTTGTTAGGTGCCATCAAGTGAATACCAACTAGCAGGGACCTTATACACAGCAGAATGAAACACTGCCCAATCCTGGGTCAACCTCACTACTGTTGCCACGCTTGAGTCCATCGATGCTGCCACCTGGCCAATCCATCGCGTTGGGGGTCTTCTTCTTTTTCTCTGACCCTCCACCTTACCAAACATGATGTCCTTCTCCAGCAATGGTATCATGCACAAAATGTCATGTTGTGTTGTTAGGTGCTGTCCAGTGGTTGTAACTCATAGCAACCCTATGCGCAACAGAATGAAACACTGCTTGGTACTGCACCATCCTCACAACTGTTGTTATATTTGAGTCCATTGTTGCAACCATTGTGTCAATCCATATTATTGGGGGGGTCTTTCTTTTTTGTTATTGACTCTTCACTTTACCAAGCATGATGTCCTTCTCCAGGAACTGGCCCATTCTGACAACATACCCAAAGTGAGACACAAAGTCTCACCATTGTAGCTTCTAAGAAGCATTCACGCTGTACTTGGCTTCCAAGACAGATTTGTTTGTTCTTCTGGTAGCCCATGGTAGTTTCATTATTCTTCTACAACACTGTAATTCAAATGCATTGATTCTTCTATGGTCTTCCTTATCAATTGTTCAATTTTCACATGTATATGAGGTGATTGAAAACACCACGACTTGGGCCAAACACAGCTTAGTTCCCAAAGTGACATCTTTGCTCTTTAGCACTTTAAGAGGGCTTTTGCAGTAGATTTGTCTAATGCAAACATCTTTTGATTTCTTGACTACTGCTTCCATAAGTATTAATTAAGGATTCAAGCAAAATTAAATCTTTGACAATTTCAATCTTTTCTCTGTTTATCATGATGTTTACTGGACCAGTTGTGAGGATTTTTGTTGTGTTTATATTGAGGTTCCAGCTATAGTAAAAGATGCAGTCTTTGATCTTCATCAGTAAGTATTGTAAGTCCTCTTCCTTTCCAGCAAGTAAAGTTGTGTCATCTGTATATTGCAAGTTGTTAATGAGTCTCTTTCCTATCTTAATGAAAGATTTTTCTGGTATGAGCAGGTTAAGTGAATATGACTAAGTAGGTATGATGGAACAATAAAGATAGTATAGATAGATTCATAGAACTAAGGCTATGGCATGATTTCCATGTTAAGAATTTGGTCTTCATTTTATCAAAAAAAGTGATAAGTGAATATGAAAAAAAATGTGGTAAAATATATTTGACTTACATAATTAAGTAAGTTACATGATAGTTAGCTTGGATGAGTAAGGTATTATAAGGATGGAGTTCATTAGGAAACCACTTCAAATTCAGTTAGGAAATACAATGATCCAGCTGGTGAGAAAAGAAATAATGGAATGGTTGTAAGATTTTTCAGAGTAAAAGTCTAAATGATTTTAGCAACAGGCGAATGTGGTGTTCAGGGAGATGAAATGGGAAGAAATGAAGGAGCAGTAATTAATTCTATGGCTTGTGAATCTTGAGTTACTTTTAAAAATTTGCTTTAAGATACCATTTCTCATTAGCAAATTGTATTGTAACCATAGTGAACATATTTATTTATTATTGAAAAGAATTTATATCACATATGATTCCCAAGGTTATATAAGGACTCATCATAACAATAATAATTTTAAGATCTTAAGAAAGTAACAAAAATTATTCTGTTCTTGTTAGAAAGGGTAGGCTCAATTAACTATCAAATTCTTAAGAAAGCTGCAATTTGGTTTTCCTTCTTATTTTTCTGAAACTGGTTGTATAATTGTTATCAAGTTTAAACCTGACATTCAGTAATCTAAAAATTACTGAAATGCAATTGATAGAATGGAAAAACAAAGAAAGTAGAAAGTAATCTAAAATCATGTTTTTGTCAAATAATAGGGAAACAAATCTAAGAAGTGATACAAGTGATGCTTATGAAACTCAGGATTCTGTAGTTGTCATAATTTTTAAAGTATAGATATCATCTCTCTAGACAGTCCATAAACAGACAAAAGTATAACTCTTCCAAAAAGAAAAGAAATGTAGCTTCAAGGTGTTTGATTTACCTGTTTTAACTTTATTTTAGATTTATGTGTAACCATTCATTATTATTTTATCATTTAAGTGAGTCAACGATATATGACCAATGATTTTGTTCTTTTCTCTTTTCACATATTCTGAGTGATCTTTTTGCAATACGTTAACATATTTTTGGTGCATTATGCTGCATAAAAACTGAAAATGCAACTGTCTGTATCTTATTTTCAGGTCAGCACTTTTATTTTTGTTCTTATTCTATGATATAGGGAGACTTCCTACCATAAGCACTGGACTGCAAACCACAAGGTCCAAGGTTCAAGCCCGCCAGTCACTTCCTGGGGGAATGATGAGGTTTTCTGTTCCTGAAAAGACTTTTAAAAAGACTCAGAAACCCTAAGGAGGGTATCTGTGAGTCAGAACTTACTCAAAGTACATAATAAAAACTATGACATATTAGCTATTTCAATATATGCTACTATGCATTCCTTAAGTAGGGAAAGCATTCTTTAAAAATAGCTTATTTTGCAATATGTTTTCATAGAAGACCTTCATTTTAGCCTACTTATTTCCTCTAGTTATAGATACTTCAGAAATTTAGTTCTCTTGGCTTTGTTTATATTAACCATAAATCCAGTTGCTATATAATCTGTTGTTAAGTGTCATCAAATCAGTTCTGATTCAAAGTGACCTGCATAGGCTTGCCCAGGAGCAACTGGTGAATTTGAACTGCTGACCTTGTCTACACCTACACATACATGTCAGAAAATAATTGTGCTCCATAGAATTTTTAATGTCTGATTTTTTTTTGAAGGTACCAAAATGAGTCTAATATTACCTGCACTGTGGTTATATTAAAAAAAAAAAAAAAAACCATCCATGTCATGGCTGATGGACAACATTGAGTGTGCACATGAAATGATTCTGTTGAATAGATGAGTGACAGTGGATTATGTGACAAATCATTTGTAAATCAGCCACTGCTCTGTCTATGAAACACTCTATGACAGACTTGGGTAAGTTTGTGTGAAATGGGTACCAAAACAACTCACAGAAGAGCATGAACAGAAGTGTTTGGACATCTGCTAACAAAATTTGGACCAATACTCAAAGGAAGGCAAACGTTTCTTTAAAAAAATTGTTGCTGAGCTTGAGAGTAAAGTTCAGAATGTAGAATGGAAACATCTTCAATTGCCAGCAAAGAAAAACTTAAAAAGTCAGGCTTCACCTGAAAAATTGCTGCTTACAGTTTTCTGGAATTCTCAAGAGTCAGCATTGGAACCCTATCAGTAAAATTTTCAACAATAAATGCTGCTGATTACAGTGAGATGCTCATTGAAGAGGTAAAGCACAAAGAAGACTGCTATCCAAGGGTGCTGTAATCTTGCATGACAAATACATGTCCCCATACCTCTCCCCACACTGTTGACACTGCAAAAATTGCATTTTGAGGTGTTAGAGTATCCTTCCCACAGTTCTGATCTTGCTCCATTGGATATTCACCTGTTTGGTCCCTAAAAGCAACCCTTTAAGATCAAAGATTCACCTGTGATGAGCAAGTGAAGACAGTGGTACATTCCTGGCTTCCAGCTCAGCCTAAAACAGTTTTTTTTCTCCATTTAAAAGAAAAAATGTTTTATTGTGACTTATATGATAGTTTACATGGGAGAACATTAGCTTTACATTCATCCTATCATATATCGTTACATTGTTGAAAGATGGACAAGGTGCATTGAAAAGCAAGATTGTGTCCCCCAAATGATATATTAGTCTTGTGTAACAGTTGATTAAAGTTAATTCTACAGCCGAAGTGTAGATCATTTTTGACTCACTCTCATAGATCACCAGGCTTTTCTTTCAAGTCATCTAAGTGGACTCAAACCTTCAATCTTTTGGTCAGTAGCTCAAGCATGAACCATTTGTATCTCTCACTGACTCCCCGTAAATATTGCTATGTACTGGTGAATCGATTCTTACTCATATCTACCATGCACAGCATTTCCAAGGCTGAAAATCTTCACAGGAGCAGAAAACCTCATCTTTTTCCCATAGAGTAGTTGGTGAGCTGGAACCACATACCTTTTGTAGTTAGCAGTCCAGAGCCACCACTCCCCCACTGTATATATTAAAAATACAGAAATAAAAAACTAACAGACTTTAATTACTGAATAATATTTGGAGCGTATCTCAACGACTAAAACAGAATATAAAACAAGTTCATAGGGTTTCAAATTCTGCCCAAATATGTCCTCTCTCCCACTCCTCACCCCCCACTCCAGTTATAGACCTCAGTTTACAAGAAAATGGACTCCAGCTGCTACAAAGAGTTAGAATATTTTTATTTAATAAAGCTCATGATTCTTCATTCAAGAATCCACTCATTACCTCTCTTTGTATTGCTGATGTCCCGTTGGAAACTGCAGTTTCTACTAAGTAACTGTAGTGGGTTAAGTAGTATACCACTCACTTAGGAATTGGGAGTGAGGATACTGAGAATTTATAGCTGAGTGTCTCTCTAGGAAATACCCTTGGCCAAGAGGATTTTTTTTTCCACCCAAGATTTTACCTCCTTCTTGGGGGAAGGCCATATGCAATGGCAGGGCCTTATGGGGGCTATGATTCATTGGCTCTTTGCCTCAATGTGAGACATTTCTGAAGAGTTAAGTTTAAAAGCAGACCCTGGGAGGTGGAGGCTACAAAGGCAAGAAGTGACTGGCTTACAAGCTCTCAAGAGGGAACCTAGAGCCAGGGGGCTTGGAGAAAGGCAGAATCTCCAATGAGTAGTATACAATCTGTCTAGGCAGAGCTGATGAAATGAAATGCAGATGGGTCTCTTGTGATGCAATAGTGAATAATTGTTATCAGGACTGATTATGAGGATTGGAAATGTAAAGGTAGATGTTTTATAGTAAGGAAAGGAGTGATTAACTTTCCAGTACAGGAGCAGAGGTCCCTAAGACCTTGAACAGAGAAGAGCTGAGAGCGGGGACCCTACCCAGAGAAGCAGTGATGCCTGAGATAGAGGCAGAGAGGATGACTTGGAACAATAGATCCAGATAGGGAATGTGACTGTGTGCTGAAGACTGGGGGTGGGGGGAGTGTAGGGGGCAGGCTTGCAGGGTATACCCTTTGGTTGGTTGGTGATGCGTGGAGGGGATTGTAATCATGCCAATGAAACAATACACTATAGAATGATTGTAAAACTAATGTTCTCTATGTAAACTATCATATAATTCACAGTAAAACATTAAAAAAAAAAAAGCAGACCCTGGGGATCTGCTTAGTCTTATTTTGGAACTACAACTTAGCTCACCTTCTTCTTCTGACTAATCTTGTTCCCCTTGCTCTCTCAAAGTGACTTTTCCAGAGAACAGTCCCCAATATAACACTCACAAGAAGATCTTCATTTCAGATTATGCATGGGGCAAACTTTTTATGTTCTTGTTATGTGTTCTGTTCTTTCAGATGTTTGAATGAAAATATGAAGGGAAAGCTACCTTGGGAAGAGGGAGTGAGAAATATAAAGAGTACATTATTTTGAAAACAGATATTTTGACTGTGTGCCCGTGATTACTAGGTGACTGGAAGATTATCTACAAAATACATGTACTGGCCTTATAGCAAACTCAGTGGGAGTCATTATAAAATACTCTGTCCTTGAATAATTTTGACTATTAAGTAGCTGGCTGAACTAAAGTTTCTTCATTGATCTCTTAATGCAATTAAGCAAATGTGTTGAAAGAATGGCACAGTTTATGCTTTTATTAATTGTATTTGAGTTCTAATTCCTAAGTCTTTTTATGTGTATAAATATTTTATTTATATGGAGAGTGGAAAAAATCTCCCCCAATTAAAAATAAAATTCTACAAAAATATTTCTTGAATTTATGGTGGTTTTTATTGTGTGTTTTTGTTACAGTTTGACGAACATATAACACATAACTCTTTTGCATTTGTGTGTGTGTGTGGGGTAAGTGAGTGCTAGCAAAGAGATATTAAACATATCATAGTACACAGAAACATCCCAATGCAGAACTTAGAATATCAGTGTAAAAATTTCATTAGAATCAGAATTCACAGTCAACATTTGAGCATCCAACAGTCATATATTAATGAGTATTTTCTCATAATAAAAGTATGAGGTGCTTTTTTGTATGGCTTTCAAGAAACTAAGTATACTAACTGAAAACCCATGCATGCATGTGCACACACACAGAAACATGCACACATCCAAATACTTTTCTTTCTCATCTTCACTAAATACAAAAATCAGTTAATTAGGAGCTGATTATTCATTAGAAAAGGATATTCATGGATGTTTTAATGGGTATTTATGGAATTTGATCTATGAATCAGAGTTACGAAAATATATGTGCACAATCCTAAAAAGTTCCTTTAGGGAATTGTTTTCATTGTACTTTAAAATAACTCACAAAATAATACTGATAAAAATGATTCTTAGTTAGGGATGTATGTGTGTGCACATAGGTGTACACATGTGCATGCCCACAAGCATCTTTTTGCATAAAAATTATAATAGTAACCATTACACTATCTTAGATCATATCACATAGGGGCAGGGGAAGTAAGAAAGTGAAGAATGCAACAATATTTTTACTTCTTAAACTAAAAAAAAAAACAAAAAAAAATCATCCTTAATAAAAACATGTCCAGATATAGAAAAAAATTAAAACTCATTACTAGTATACCTGCCCTGCTTAGCAATGGAAGTCCTTCTGTCTGGAAGAAAATTACACCAAACAGTAACTCAAATCTATAGGAAGAAATAAAGAGGAGAGGAACAGTAAATATATGAAGAATATAAAAGATTGTACACACATAATCTTTTTTCTATTTTCTTCTGTAATTTTTTAAAAACAAAATTGCTAAAGGGATGATTATAAAATCTTTTAAAGCATCCTTGCATGTCCCACATTTTTACTCTAATAATTTATGCTAAAATTATGAACTTTTATTTGTTGAAGATATATCTTTTTCATATATGTGGAAATGTAATAAATCAGTAACTAAATTGAGCAGTGGAAAGAGAAGTAGATCTCAAAATGGAATGTCTAAGTCTGGATCATGTCTTTGTGCCTTACAATTGTATATTTTTGAGACAGACATTAAATATTAAGTCTCTTTTCTCACCTGTAGGTAGATTAAGTAATTTCTAATACCCCCTCTTGGAGGCATGGTGGTTTAGTATGTTAAACATTAGACTTTAACCACAAAATCGGTGGTGTGCCTATTAACTGCTCCATGGGAGAAAGTTGAGGCTTTCTGCTTTGGTAAATATTTACAACCTTGGACATCTGATACAGGGTCACTATGAGTGGGAAACTGCCTTCCTCGTAGTTATCAATCCAGAGCCACACCAGGATTCCTACTAATTATATTTTTGAGATTACAGAATACTTTTTCTGAATAAGGAAATATCTGGCTTCTGAAAAATTTCAATTTGGAATGTTAAAGGTACAAAACAAATCAAAATCAGCTGTCTAATCAGGTATGATTCAGCATTCACCAATGACTTGAATACCCTAAATGAAATCCATTACTGCAATGAGCTCAAGCATAACAATTGTGAGGATGCCACAGGACTGGACAGTGTTTCATTTTGTTGTCCATGGGGTCACTATGAGTTAGAACCAATTCAATGGCACATAACAACAACTATATATCTCTAATCAGCTCACTCCACTACAAGAAAAAAGGTAACCCATGGTTAAAAACAAACAAAACCTTTTATATCTATAGCTAATACTAATGTTTACAATTTGGGCTGCGAACCTCAAGGTCAGCAGTTAGAAACTACCAGGCATTCTTCCATAGTAAGATGAGGCTTTCTGCTTCCATAAAGATTTATAGCCTTGAAACCCTATCCAGGGTCGCTATGAGTCGGAACCGACTCCACTGCAGAACACCACTACCAATTATTCAGAACCTTGAGTTGGTTTTTCTCAGTAATTTATTTTTATTTCTTAGTGATAGAAATCAGTGCTTTCAACTTTTTCAGACCTAGTATTTACTTTATTTTAACAAATTTAATAATCATACTAATGTCTCCTGTTGCGAACCACGGTTATAGATCTTTTGTGGATATGTAAATACAATAAAACTAACAAAAAAACAAAAGAAACAATGTAAATATCATCTGAAATCCCACCACCATAAGGCAAAAACTAATGGCATCTTAATGTGAATAATTTCATACAGTTCCCTGTTCATGCACAAGCACAAACAATGTTATTATATAGTATATGTGTTGATTTTATATTGTGTTCCTATTTTAAAAACTATTATTCTTGTCTTCTCCACTCCTCTACCCTCCCCTTCCTTTAAAAATATTATTCTTCTCATGCATTAATATGACAATTTTGGAATATCTTTCCAGTCCTTCATCTTGTTCAAGTAATTATAGGTATACAGACAGCATCTGACTGCATATATGTCCATAGTCCTGTAAGGTTTTTTTTTTTTTTTTAAAAGGGAAAACAGCTCTCCTTTTCATCATTATTTCTCCCTAATGGTATAATCTTAAATGAAGCCAGAAATGTTCACTAAAAACATAGGAAAGAAAGAAAAGACCAAACGGATGCCAGAAGAGAGTCTGAAACTTGTGCTTGAATTTAGAGAAACTAAAATGACTGGAAGAAATGATGAATTTAAAACACTGAACAAAAAAATTTTAAAGGGCAATGGGAAAAGATAAAGTATTATAAAGAAATATACAATGACCTGAAGTTAGAGAAGAACCAAAAGAGAAGAACACACTCAGCATTTCTCAAATGGAAAGATCTGAAGAAAATATGAAAGACTGGAGTTGCAATATTTTGAAAAATCCATGGGCAAAATATTGAAATATGAAGGAAGCATCAAAAGATGATGGAAGGAATACACAGAGCCAATGTACCAACTATCAACTATCAACACTCATGGAAGGAGCAGTCAAAAGATCAAACAATGTATTGCGTTAGGCAAATCTGCTGCACAAGACCTTTTTAAAGTGTTGAAGAGCAAAGATGTCAGCTTGAGGATTAAGGTACACCTGACCCAAGCCATGGTATTTTCAATAACCTCATATGGATGAGAAAGCTGGACAGTGAATAAGGAAGACCCTAGAAGAATTGATGCTTTTGAGTTATGGTGTTGGTGAAGAATATTGAAAGTGCCATGGTCTGCCAAAAGAACCAATAGATCCGTTTTGGAAGAAGTGCAGCCAGAGTGCTCCATGGAGGCCTCGGTAACCAAACTTCGTCACTCATACTTTAGACATAGTGTCAGGAGGGACCAGTCGCTGAAGAAAGATATCATGTTTGGTAAGGTGAAGGGTCAGAGAAAAATAGGAAGACCCCCAACAAGATGGATTGGCCAAGTAGCAGCATTGATGGACTCTAGTGTGGCAACAGTAGTGAGGTTGGCCCAGGATTGGGCAGTATTTAATTCTGTTGTGCATAAGGTTGCTGTGGGTCAGTACCAACTCAGTGGCACCTAACATCAACAACAATAACAACACACCATATGACATACACAGAAATGAAATTAACTTTATCTGTGGGAAGACATGCTAGAAAAGCTCCATATCATCAGCAAAACAAGGCCTGATAGTTTACATGGGAGAAGATTTGCTTTACATTCATCCTATCCTAATTCTTAAGTAAATAATTATCAACTGAGTCAGGAGGTATAAAAAAAGAAAAGATCCTTCCAGGTCCAAACAGCAAGCATGAGAGAACTGGCTTCTGGACCCCCTACAGCATCCATCTAGTCACTGTATTTCAACAGAGTTCTGGGATAAAGTTTCCAGTCTGAACTTGATGGCCTTTTGGTCCCTTTAACATGTCTTTTGTATGCCTTAACCAGGGAGCCCTGGTGTGGCACTGCAAGAAAATGCGCTGGACTGCAAAGTCAGTTTGAGCCATAAGGTTGGTGGTTCAAACCCACCAGTTGTTCCTTGGAAATCCTATACAGGGTTGCTATGAGTCAGAACTGACTTGACGGCACTTAACAATAGCAACAAGTATATTTTATTTTAAATGGATTTCCTACATTTTTTTTTTTTTTTTTTTACAACTAGTCATTTGTTCTGGGTGTGTCACTCTAGGGTAAGCACTGAACTGCTAACCACATGGGCATCAGTTCAATCCCATCAGCATCTCCTCGGAAACCCTATATAGATCCACCATGAGTCGGAACTGACTTGACCGCATTTAATAGCAAAGTTATTGTTAGTATGGAGAAAAGTAATGGCTTAAAACAATTTGCTACCCTGAATTATTTATTTATTTATTCTAGTAGCTTATTTATTAAATCTCTAGATATTTCTAAATATCATCACAAAAGATATAGTTTGAGGTCTTGTTTCAAATACTTCACTTTTTTTTGTCATTTGCTGGTCATATTGTTTTAGCTAGAGTTGAATAATTAAAAATAAGATTAATAATAATGTTATTGGTGATATCAATATTTGGGAGCCTTGGTAGTGTAGTGGATTCTGAGCCAGGCTGCTAACCACAGGTCAGCAGTTTGTAACTACCAGCCACTTCTAGTGATAAAGATGAGGCTTTCTGCTCAGGTAAAGATTTACAGTCTAAGAAACCCGGTACAGGTGGTGGTGGTTGTGTGTTGTCAAGTCTTCTAGTTGGTTCTGACTCATGAGACCCAGAACAGTGTTTCTGAGGCATAATCCTTATGGGAACAGTAAGTCTCATCTTTCTCCCAAGGAGCATCTGGTAATTTCAAAGTGCTGACCTTGTGGTTAGCAGCCCAATGCATTACCCAATATGCTACCAGTGCTCTGTACCAATAATTAGCATTCTTGTTTTATTTTTTATTTTAATAGAAATGGCATTAGTATATTTTCAATACTTTTAATTATTTTGTTTATATCCCCAGAGGTATAGTTGCTGAGCCATATGGTAATTTTAAATGATCGCTGGTGATGAAGTGAGTTAAGTGTTAGAATGCTAAACAAAAGAGCCACGGTTTACACCCACCCCTACACAGGAGAAAGAGAAATCAGTCTGCTCCCATAATGATTTATGGCCTCTGAACCTCTAGGGCTCAGTTCTACTATGTTCTATATGGACACTACCAGTCAGAATAGACTTGATATCAATGGATTAGTGAATTATGGTAATTCTATGTTTAACAATTTGAGGCACTGCCAAACTATTTTCTAAACCAATTGAACTATTTTACATTCTGACTAACAATGGAAAAGGTGTCAAATTTCTCTAAATTTTCACCAACACATGTTATTTTCCTTTTTAAAATATGAAATGCTGTATCATTGTAGTTTTGATTTGCAGTTTCAAAATTATTAACAATGGTGAGCATTTCTTTACGTGTTTATTGGACATTTGTATATATACTTTGGAAAGAGATATTTTCTAGACCTTTGTCCAATTTTGATTTGGTTTATATTTTTTAAATGTTGAGTTGTAAGAGTTCTTTATATGGTCCCAATATGAAGAATTTTGTCTTTCAATTGGAAATTTTGCCTATTCATGTTTATTATACTAATGATTTGTTTATTTCAAATACCTTCTTTAGACAGCATAACAGATGACTATACACATGGACCTCCCCAGATGGAACACATAGAAATCAAATTGACTACATCTGTGG
>NW_006408703.1:2246937-2270052 GCF_000296735.1 Chrysochloris asiatica
GTTCTGCTGTGCATGGGGTCGCTATGAGTCGGTTCCGACTTGATGGCATCTGACAACAACATACTTGACTTAACCTACATATCATATTTTTAATTACTTAGTTATATGTTTTATTATGCTATTATCTTTTTTCTATTACTGTTTTGAATTAAGCTTTCATTTTTTTCTATTTAATTTGAAAGCTTTAATTTTTTATTACATTGATGTTTACTTTTAGATTAATAATCCAGCCCTTATTTATCTTCTCAAAATAGTCAAAAATTACTAATCACAATACCACAATCAACTAAGGCACTCTAATGTCTAGATCTCTTTCACTTAATCAAAGGAAACATTGAAAATATATTAAATCTCGTCTCTCCACCTATCCCTCTTACTAAAACATTAAAATTCATGCTTCCCATTCCTAAATTTCAAAGATTAACTAAATTAAAATTGCTTCATACATGTATTTCTAGCTCTGGAGAAGTGGACAATGTTTTCATTGAAATTGGGAAAAGGGAAATATATATGACCTTTCAGTCTGCAATCTCCCTAGAAACCCTTCACTTCTGAGTTTTCAATATTATGCTTAAATATTTCATGTCTTAAAAATTACATTTGGTGGTTTTTAATATGGTCTCAATGTAATAGGCAATGGTATATTTTCCTTCTTTATACTTGCTTCACAACCCTATCAATCTTGGAATTGTTCCATGAAAGATCCACCTGTAAAAATAATGAGTTAAGTGTTAGTCTACCGACCAAGAGTTCAGCAGTTTAAACCCACCATCTGCTCCACAGGAGAAAGATGAGACAGTTAGGTCTATTTTATATATAAAGTCAATAAAATAAAATGAAATGTTTTTTTTTTTTATCTATTCCAAGAGACAGTTTATCCTGTGGTGGCATTGAGAATGTCTTCCCAAGTTGCAGCAAGACCATTGCTAATTCATAGATTGCTTGACAGAATCAGGTGATACTTATTTGCAGAGTATGAGTAAATGGACTTTGGAAGGGAACAAAGTGAAATGTAACTTGAAGGCATGTGTATTTACTAACCAACAGATAGAGACTATCAGAAATCCTGGAAGGTGCTCCTAGGAGATTCCCTTTGTTCAAAATTCTGCCTTTTGCAACTTATATTTAAAACAAACAAACAAACAAAAGTATGATTTAAATAAAAACTTTTCTTTTAATAGTAACTATTTGAGATGTCTCTTGTTGTTGTTAAGTGCTTTCAAGTTGCTTCTGACCCATAGCGACCTTGTTCAAATAGTATATAAATGTTGTTGTTGTTAAGTGCTGTCGAGTCGGTTCCGACCCATAGTGACCCTGTACAGGGTTTCCGAGGGTGTAAATCTTTATGGGAGTAGAAAGCCTCATCTTTCTCCCGCGGAGCTGCTGGTAGTTTCGAACTGTGACCTTAAGGTTTGCAGCCCAATTCGTAACCAAATAGAGGCACAATTTATGACTCAATCATTTATCACTCACTTAAGGACTTTTGAAAGTCCTGGTGTTGCTCTGTAGGATAAGCATTGGATTGCTAACTGCAAGGTCATTGGTGGCTTCAACCCAACAACCACTCCTTGAAAATCCTATAGGGTGTCATTATGAGTCAGAACTGACTCAACAGCATTTAACATTGTCCATTGATTTTGTTTTAACTCTTATTCTTAGTCATTGATTAAATAATGAGTCTGAACACTGTATGATATGTTAATGATTATTATTGAAATATAAGTTAAATAGGAGTACAAGAGAAATATTAAATCTAAAATATCCCTTTCATGACATCCTTTAGCATATTATTATTTTGCACATTTTCTCAAAATTCTTTTGTTGGTATATTAGGATGTCTATATGAATCAAAGGAACAGAAAAATGCTAATACAGAGTACAGTTATAATTTATACAAATTGGTTTTATATTAATTAGGAGCACACACTACATACAAATTCATGAATTAGTTATTTGAAAATATCACATAGAATCAAATATCATGTTGAATACTCCTTATATATGTCACAGTTTAGAAACAAATATCTGGAAATTATAAAAAGTAATCTAATTATTTTAAGCTACAACATACAAGAATTTCAGGCATCATACAAGGAAAATGTCAAATTTATTACTCATTTACTTAATAATTCTAACAGTATATATTGACATTTCAAAGTGCACTTTGTCATTGTCTTATTATTGCTTGACAAATTAAGCTATACATTGAATGCATTTTATATAATAATGGCACTTATAATTAATTTGAAACATTCAAAATATGTTAGTCTAAATTTGTACTGCTATTTGTGGTATTTGCAATTCAAGTTTAGTTAACTGACAATAAATAAACCTAAAAGTTCAGTTTTGAGACTTCCAGCAAGATGGCGGATTGGCAGAAACAGTACACGAACCCTCTACAACAGAGATACGGAAAGCCAAATGAAAGAGATGCAGATGAAACCTTCCTCTTTAGAGGAAAGAATAGAAAAGTAGATTGAATGCTTACTCAGGGCAGGAATTAAAAGGAGACATACAGATGAACTGTGTCATTTGACCAAATTTGGTGAAGTCATTTTGAAATTTGTGAGTGGTTTTAGAAGTAGATCATAGTTTGGTGGCTCAGAGGCACACTGGTGACTTGTGGCAAGAAAAATGTGAGTTTTTCTTGTTCTCAAAAACTCTATTGGTTCTCAAAGTGAACACTGCGTGGCTACCCATTTGCTACCCATGCTAGAGAATAAGATCCCCGAGGAACTGGATTGAACCTCAGCATAGTGATCCTGCTTGGTCACCTTAGAGCAGGTGGTGGGCCGGCAACGTCGGGCGCATGGGGTCCCCAGCTGATCTCCTCCCTCCCTGCCTTCCTCGGATGGCGGCTGTTTATGCTGGACGTGTGGCCAGAGATGGGTAAGGATCACGTGGAACCTCGGCTACTTGGGACAGAGACATTGCCATGCTGCAATGAGTCTCAATGACTGGTAAGACTGAGGAATTCGCACTGACCACCTAAGACAGGCAGCGTCCCTTAAACAATCAATAAAAAAGGAGGACTCAGATGCAGACAGCACAGACCCGGTCAGGAGGCCAAGCCCCTGTGGGCCCAAGCGTTGTTGACCGTCCAAACCATAGGCTCTGAGGATCAGACTCTAGCTACCTAGTAGACATAACAAACTGTCCCTCATCTGATTATTCAGTAATGCTTGTTAGTAATCTCATACGTGAGCCCTGGATATCCACAGACAAATGTAAAAACCTCCCCTAAAAGCCGAGACTGTAAATTCCAATAAGCCAAGTCCCCCCCCATCCAAAAAAAAAAAAAAAAAAAAGCTAAAGAGGATAGAGAGAAACACTGTAAACTGATGATATATAGCGGGGATAATAATCAATGTAATGAAACAAGCTATATGAATGGTTGAATGTGAAGCTGATGATGTGCCCTGTAAACTTTCACTCAATGCAAAATAAAAACATTTAATTAAAAAAAAAAAAAAAACTCTATTGGTCCAGACATGTCTGGTCTCCATCCATATCCACCACCACCACCACCACCACCACCACCCCAGGGGAAACTCCTGCTCTCTGAGTAGTTGGAGTTACACAGCAGTGAGCTGAAAAGTTGTAAGTCACAACATTGTGTGTTGGATACCATTGGCACCAACCTAATACATAGATTCAGTGATCCCTGATCTAGTTCTGTAGGACTGGTCTTGGCCAGGCCTGAATTAGTGTGAATTCTCCTTGCTGACCACTCTGACTACCTTTTGGGTAGGAAAGACATTGATCTTAACTGCTTTGGCATCTGCACAAATTACTTCTAGACAGAGTCCCCAAATAGACAACATCTAGGCCTATAGAAACCCCATTTAGTTCCACTGTCTTGTCTACCATCTCATCCCTTCCTCATTCACCTGCTTGGCTGGCAGGGGCCCATCAGAGTTTTCCTCCCTCAGGGTCTGGCACCTGCCCTGGATTGTGTTCATTTCATTGCTTTTTGTTGTTTATTCTTTCTTCTGCTTTTTCCTCTCCCTTCCCTTTGTTAAAATTCTTTCTATCTCTGCTTTAGTATTTCCTTATTTTCTTCTGCCCACCCCCTGCCCACAGTCTTCTCCTCTCTCTCTCTTTTTTGCCTTGAGTTTTCTTTACTACTTTCTGGTCTCTTTCTTTTTTCTTCACCCCTCCTCCTGATTGTTTTTAGCATGTTTTATTTCTTTTTATTTCCTCTCTTATTGTTTTCTCTTCTATGTTTTTATTTTCCCTTTTCATTTTGTGATTATTGCCTTTTCTTCTTTTCCTGTTGCTTGTTTTGTTTTTTCCCTCCTGAATTATGTTCTCAAATTTCTAGCTTATTTGTTTGCTTGTTCTTTTTCTCATTGTGTGTGTTTTTCTCTTCTTGACTAACCCAATGGGGAACAGAAACCAGGCCCAATTCAGCCCATATATAACCTTACCCTCTGCAGCTCCACCCACTAGGCAAGAATCAATACTGGCTGGTATATACCTGATCAAAGACAACAACCCACATCAACTAAACACATCCTAAACTGAGCTGCACAAATGCAAACAGAGACCTGTGCACATGCTTTTAACTCTTATCATACCTGCTAGGGGGCAGTTGGTGAGTTCCTAAGACCACACTAACAAACGATCATCAATTAAATACAAACACCATGATACCACAATGTCTCAGAGGCAACAGACAAATTCTGTTCACACAAAGAAACAAGACAGTTTCTCAAACAAATAAAGATGCAGAGTCAAAAAATGTTTTCTGAGGAAGAAAAGGCATCAAAATCAACTGAAAAAAAATCTAAAAGAATAATATTTAAATACATTCAGTGGATTGAGATAAAGATTAAGGAAAGCAAGGATGAATTCAGGAAAATTCTACAAGGAACAAATGAACAAAATAGATAAATATTGAAGACAAATCCTGGAAATAGATATCTAGAAGATTAGTACCAAGATTTAAGTACATTGAAAGGAAAATGAATATTTTTGAATCATTAGATAGCCAAATTAGTAAGAATGAAGGCAAATATCTTATTACTTGTTGTTGTTAAGTGTTGTTGAATAGATTCTGACTCAGAGATCCTGTATAGGGTTTCTGAGGAGTGGCTGGTTGGTTTGAACTGCCAACTTTGAGGTTCAGTGTTTATCATACAGCACCACATCAAAGCTTGTTGTTGTTGTTCAGTCCCATGGAGTCAGTGGCAACTCATAGTGAGCCAAAAAGGGTTTCTAAGTCTTTAAATCTTTTTGTGGGAGCAGAAAGACTCATTTTTTCTACTATAGAGCAGCTAGTGAGCTTAAACTGCTGACTTTGTGGTTGACAATCCAATGCTCATCCTTTATAACCACCACTCCACAACATCATTTATAGTATGCCTGAAAAACAATCAGAAAAAATAAGGGAAAAAAATCTGAAGAAACCCTAAAGTTTTGTAGGACTCCTTGAAAAGGGTAATTGGAGTTCCTGAATGTTAAGAGACAAAGGAAAGCATAGAAAAAATGCATAGAAGGGTTGTTGGAAGAAAACTGACCTGACAGCATGAAAAACAAGAAAATAAGCAATCAAGAGGCAAAATGAACTCCAAACAGAATAGATCCCAAATGAAAATCACCAACATATACAAAAATCAAATACTACAAAATCAGACAATGAAAGAAGCTGCAGGTTTGCAAACAGGAAACAGACAAGGATGCCCTGTATCACCTAAATAGCCTGATATTGGTACAATGAAAATTCATAGATAAATGGAACAGAATTAAGAACCCAGAAGTTAATCCTTCCATATACTGTCAGCTGATCTTTGACAAAGGGACAAAGTACATTTAACTGGAAAGAGATAGTCCCACTCATTGTGATCCTATAGTTCAAATCCACCAGCTGCCCTAGGTAACCGAATCCAGGGTCGCTATGAGTCAGAATTGACTTTATGGTACACAAAAACAACAACAACAATGACACAGTGTTTCCAAGGAGAAGCTGGTGGATTTGAACAGCTGACCTTATGGTTAGCAGTCCAGTGCTTATCCTATAGCACAACAGGACTCCAAATGACTCTGTTTCTGTTTTCTATGAAGGGTTTGCAGAATGTAAGCTTTTAGAATAACTTAAAGACAAAACTTATATATCTTATTGTTGTTAAGTGTTGTTGAGTCCAATCTACCTCATAGCAATCCTGTGTAGGGTCTCCAAGGAGCAATTGGTGGGTTTGAACTGTTGAACTTGCAGTTCTCAGCCCCTTGCTGATGCTACAGTACCACGATGCAAACTTATATCTAATACACTGCTAAATATGTGCACCATTTTGAAAAATATTTAATAGAAAGGACTAGCATTAACATAATAAATGGACTGTCTTCTGAAAATTTTGAGAAGGACCATGATTAATTGTTCACTGCCCAAAACTAAACAAAGCAAAGTAAAAACAGAAAAGAAAAACCCTTTTGATTGACTCCTGAAGAATTCAATACCTTTGAAGAGAGTTAAAGGTCTATGTAAACAGTTAAAATATTTGGCAACTAACTGAAATGGTTGGAAGTTTAAGTTCACTCAGAAGCATCTTGGAAAAAAGTAATATGCTTCTGAAAAAAATCAGTGATTGGAAACCCTATGGAGTGAAGTTTTCTGTGACACACAAGGAGATAACCATGAGTTGAAATCAACTCGACAGCAACTGGTTTGAGAAACATTTCAATCTAACTGGGCTGCTTGGTTAAATATTCACCAAAATATACATCCAGATAAATAAATGAGCTAACATACTGAGCTAAGCTTTTTATTGAGAGGTGACAAAGTTGCTGTAGAACTATTCTTCATGGCAATATTAGGCCAATAAAATAGAGGAGGATGTTTATCTTCTTCTGCATTATGATAGAACATTGGGGAAATAAATAATAATATTATGGAGTGATTAGGGCCTGACGTTGTTGGTGTTACTTAAAATTAAAATATTATTTTTCAGAATTTCATTTCTGTCCATCAGTGACTGCTAGTTGTAATGCTGAAAAGTCTTTTGTTGGGTTTATTGTTAAGTGTCATTGCGTCAGTAATGACTCATAGTTACCCTTATAGGGTTTTCAAGGAGTGACTGGTGAGTTTGAACTATCGACCTTTCAATTCAAACTGACATTGTGGTCCAGTGCTTATCCTACAGCGCTACATTGGAAAACCTTAAAGGATCAAAGCATGCATTAATGCACTGGAACCTTTTCAAAGATCATACATCTTACCTCAAGGTCAGGGGAACTCAAACTTAGTTTTATATTAGAATTACTTGTGGAGCTTCTTTTAAAACTACGTTGTCCAGAATCACTCACACATATTAAATCAGAAACTCTGGGGATGAGGCTCATGAAGTGGTAATTTCACAAAGATTCAATTGGACAGACAGGATTGAAAAATACTGAGTTAGATTAAAAGAGTTACGATTTTCGTTTTCGTTTTACTTTTATTAACTACCACACCTCATTTGGAAAACAGATTGGAACTTTAAAAAATTACCCCAAGTTTGGATCCAATCAGTAGCAAATGCACTTCAAAACAATATATTATTTTGCTTTCAGAACAATATAAAAATAGAACAAACATTTATATTCAATGAGATGTCTTCTCAGTGATTTCAGTTATCTGATTTTTCCTTAGAAATTAACAATAACTTATGAGGCTTAGTAAATCAGCCAAATACAGTCACAATATTCTAGATTTCATGCCACTGCAGTTTAGAGCTTCACCTTGCCCTTAAGCAAGGAATCACAGCCTAAATTTGTCATTTAGCTAATTGGTACTTAAGCCATTTGAATTGAGTTGTACTCACTCAATTATAATTCAGGTAATGAGATCCTCGACTTCACAATCCTCTTTTTTTTCCACAATTCTCTTTTTGTCTTCAATATCCCATCTAACTTGAAATACTATAAGAAATAACTGTCTTTAGTTTTCTGTTACTTCTAGTGCTATTGTATTACAGATTTTGTGTAGAAATAGAATGTGGGTCTAACTATTGACCTTAAGCTCCAGTTGGACTTCAGTCATGTGTGGGACTTATTTTTGGTTAAACTTTTGTTCTATTTAACTAATACTTGTTTTAAAATGCCATCTTTAATGGAAATCTGTCTGCATGGTATAATGCTATACAGTATACAGATTTCTTTTTAGATGGATTTTACTTAATGACCATGACAACCTACAAGTTAGATACTGTTCTTCCCATTTACCAGATAAATTGGGAATTAAAGAGATTAAATTTCTTGCTAACTTTTCATGCATAATAAATGGCATTGTTGGGGCTTGAATATGGTTCCCCAGTGACTTTTCCAGTAAGTCGTACAGTGAGTTTCTTGTTTCTTTTTTTTTGACATCGACAGATAATATAATTTATAACTTCCTCTTTGATTTCTCTTGATTAAGAAACAAAAAGCTTGCACTGTGTCTTATTAATTTTATTATGCATAATATATTACATTAATGGTATACATTTATTAATTTCTCCCATAGCAAAGGAACCTAATTTTTCTCTATTATGTTTCAACAGTAAGTATTCCATTATATCTCCTGTATTTATGCACAGGCTGGCAACTCTACTATGTGCCAAATATCCTCGTATGTAAAGCACAATACAGAGAACAAATTAGGTCTTTGAATTTGAAATCTAAATACCCATGAAATTCACTTTGGAGATTAACAGAATTAAAGCACGTTGAGAATTCCCAAGTTTAAAGCCTATTTGCTAGATCCATTATGGCTAACTTCAAAAGAATATCAACTGACTGGAAAGATTTTCTATTTCATGGAGGGAGTTTTCCTTGCATCCTTAGATGGTAGGGGGATGAAGTAGTCTCCTCAGAGAATTCTCATCTAAGAATGACAGATCTAGGTATGGCAGGGTTTTTTGATTTATGTTTGTCAGATCTTGTAGATTTGTCATTATATATAAAATTTATTCATATAAATCCTAACAATCCCAAATGTTTTTTGTATGACTTTCCTTCCTCATATTACTGAGTTTAAAATTCTCTGTATGGCTATTAAGCTCCAGATTTGTATTTCTAATTATATGCTGACTATTGGGTATCAACCTGCTCCTCAGAAACCCTATACAGGGTCACTATGGGTCAAAACAGACTCGAGGGCACTTAACAACAACTGGGTATCTTGTAAAGAATGCAAAATAAATGTAACTCAAACTACAGTGTCCTTCTCCTAGACTTACTCACCATCTACTATAAACAAACAAAAGTAAAAACTATTATTGTATATGTGAATTCCTTATAATGGTGAATTTCAGCAGCATTCACAGTGAAGTAACCAAACAATTTACACATTTTTACCTTCTATCAATTCTCTTTTCTTAAGTCTTAACATATCTATACTCTGTAAATAACTTAAGAAATATATTAACAGTGCTACTGCCATTATCTAGGCTTAATTACTCATATCTTTTCAATTGGATGGACTATTGCATTGTTTTTCTTCTTGTTGGTCTATTTCCTTGTCCTTCTCACATAACTGTGTTGTTGTTGTTGGGTGCCATCAAGTTGGTACTGACTCATAACGACCCTATGCACAACACAATGAAACACTGGAGTCTTGTATTTTTCTAGTGCCTTCAATGCATCTTGGACTTCCTCCTCCAGTATCATTGGCTCTTGATCATATGCTAGCTCTTGAAATGGTTGCATATCGACCACTTTGTTTTGGTACAGTGACTCTATATATTCATTCCATATTATTTTATTTTAGTTTTATTTTCTAGATTGAGTTTGTTTTTATTTGAATGACATTTATTATTTTTGATACAGAAAAATTATAATAAAAATTAAGGAATCCCTGGTGGTGTAATCATTAAGCTCAGATACTAACCAAACGATTACAATTCAAACCCACTAGCTGCTCTACAGAAGAAAGGTCTGGAAGTTGACTTTCATATAAATTGTGGTGGTTGTTGTTAACTGCTGGCAAGTTGGTTTTGAATCTTAGCAGAGGGTTTCCAAGGAGCAACTACTGAGTTTGAGCCACCTATATAGGGTTTCCAAGGAGCTACTAGTGAGTTTGAACCACTACCTTTGGGGTGCAAATCGACCTTACAATACAGTGCATATTCTATAGTGCCACACAAGGACTTCTTAAAATTACAATCTTAAAAACACTAGGGGCACTTCTGCTCTGTCCTATAGGGCTGCTATATAATAAAAATGGAAAACCCTATGGAGTACAGTTCTACTCTGACTCCCATGGGAGTGCCATGCATCAATAACTGTGACCTGTTATCATATTTGAGTCCTTTACTTTTCTTTGGCGGCGGTGAACAAGCAGGGGTGAGCAGGGATCCCCCTGCAGTGCCGAGTCCCACTTCCATCCATCCCTTTGTCAATCAAAACCCTGTATCCCATCCCTTTATCACTGGCTCCCAGAGTGGCCAGCAGTGGCTCTGGCTCTGCAGCCACTCCTCCAGCCACCAGGGACCACAGCTAGGGTGCAGCCCAGCCAGAGCTCCCACACTACCACGCAGAGCCTTTCTAAGAAAATCCCACCAAGCACTGGCCCACAGCATGCCAAGATCAGAGCTCTGGCCTGCTGGCTCTTCTGCTTTCTCTTGTTCCAAAACCTAACTTATTGGATTCCCTATAGATAATAATATATATAATGAAAATTATAATAAAACAACCTAGAGATCATGTCTATTGTTATTTCTTTTTTGTTGGTTGCTTGTTTTTTAAAGTATTGTGAATTGAGTGAAAGTTTACAGGACAGATCATCAGTTTTACATTCAACAAATCATAAACTTTGTTTCATTACAATGATTATAATCCTCTCCATGTACTATCAATTAACAGTATTTCTCTCTATTCATTTTAGGTCCTTTTTTTTTTTTTTTTTAAACACTCAGGCATATATAATAATTTACACCATCAAAGGACACATTCTGTAAGTCTGCCTCCTGGCCACCAGCTCTCAGTCCCTCTCTTCCCACGAATCTAGAGTCTTCAGCTGCTCCCTCTCTCCATGTCCCCATCTGTACCTCCATGTCAGGTGTTGCTGCTTCTCTGGAAAACATCCTGCATTCCACTTATGCTATTCTCCCTTCATCATCCTAGGGTCCTCTGTTTCTGGACTGTAAGATTAACTATTCCTTTGTTTTTGTTATAAAACTTCTACCTTTACAATTGTGACAGTTGTAATTAGTCATGATAAAAATTACTCAGTATTGAATCATAAGAATCCCTCTTTACCAGACCCATCCAGACAGGATGAAAACTATTCAGTGGGGACTCTGTCTTATCCCACACACTCTTAAACTAAACTCCTTATTGAAACCTTTTAAACCAGTCATTTAGTGCCTTTATCGTCCCCTCGTTTTAGATAGCCAATGTCTAACTTGCTGGTCTCTGTTTACCCTGTATACATAGGGGATAGCATTGATACTTGATGTGAAGACTCTTTCTCTCTCTGTTGGTATTTTGAGCTACTACCTCTATGGATCTTGGCTGAAATCTGAGTACACCAGAAAGATGTTTACCTGTGCTTTATTTACTACACACATCAAAAATGTGTTCTTCGTATGATCTCTAAAATAGCTGAGATATATTCAATGTTTTATTTTGGCTCTCCTGGACTAGTTTTAATAGTCTTCAGCTTCTGCCTGAACTTGCATATGAACAATTAATGAATAGTCTGTTCTACACTCTGTCTTTGGCCTTGTTTTGGTTGTTGATATGGAGTTTTTCCACCATCTTTCCCCACAGATGTAATCAACTTGATTTCTTTGTATTCCATCTGGTCAAATCCCTGTGCATAGTCATCTTTTATGGTGTTTAAAAACGGTATTTGTAATACTGAAATCATTGTGACTCTGTGTAGTAAACTGTAAATTTTTGTGGAAGCAAAGGACCTCATCTTTCTCCCTCAGAGTGTCTGGTTATTTAAATCGTGAATCTTTCAGTTAGCAGCCCAATGCCTAACCCACTAGACCACTAACCCAGTATCATTAAGTCAATTCTGACTAGCAATGACGCTATTTAGTTTTACCAAGACTGTAAATCTTACAAGAACAGACATCCAAATCTTTCTTCTGGAGAGTGGCTTGTGGGTTTAAATAGTGAAACTTTGGGCTCCTTATTTATAAGCTTTGCTGTTGTCATTGTTTTTGTTAAGTGCTGTCAAGTCAGTTCCTACAGCTCCAAAAATAATAATAATAGTAACGTCTTAAGGAAACTCAAGAGCTGAGGCTTTATTGCATGGTGTAAATCCTGAGCAGCTAGAGAGGAGAAAAACAGCAAATAAAGCAGGAAAAATGATGAGAAATAAATGCTAGTTGTATATTATTGTGCTTGACATTGCTCTACCATGAGTTGTGAAGAGATCCAAAGAAAAGCAAAACAAGTGAAAATTACATCATTATCTAAAGCAATATTTATCTCTAGGAGATGGATCATGATATTATAGAAGATGATTAATTCCAAATCTGTGCATAACATGTAACACTGGAGTCTTCTCCTGATTCACATAGCTGCAAGAGTGGATGAGCAGATCAAACAGCAGGCGATTGGCCTATGGACTATGGAGGCTGATAAATCCAGATTGGCAAACAATATGGCAGATGACTGAATCAAGTTCCAAGCACCAGAGCTCAGATAATGATGAGCTGAATGCAAGATCTTGAGTAAGCAAAAAGCTAGAAGGCTTTGCCAGAATGTCCATATGTATTGGATGAAAGGCATACCACAATGAAACTCGCTTTCAATTGATTGGCTGGTCATAGCAGATCTCGTTATGGAGGTGATTACATTAAGTAACATCTCATCATGGGGGATGACTATATCATTACCTAACTATCAAACTACTTCATAAATGCCAAATCAGAGAATCATGGCTAAGCCAAGTTGGCATACAACCTGAACCATCACAAACCTATTGCAAAGTAAACTCACTAAGCTATTTGGGATGTTTTCAGTAAGGTGGTATTGATAGGACTTTCTCAGAAGAGTCTATCAGCATGAGGAAGGGAGAAGGGATATATCTGCTGGTTTGTCTTGCATCTTTTGTTTCACACTGGTCTCTTCCATTTTCTGCTTGAAACAGCATGGGTGCTTTGGCACCCTTTGGTGAGGCATTGATGTGTGGTATTTCATTCCTGTCTAGCAGTGATGGTAGGGAACTCAGAGTTTCCAAGGATAGATTGATGGTCCTTAGGTGTGAAAGCTCAGGAACCTGTATGAAACCATTAGTATTCTAATGGTGACTAAAGTAGAACAAGTATGACAAAAGAAGAGAGAATAAAAGAGGCCAAAATAGGAACTACATTCCTTCTATTTTTTTTTTTTGTTGTTGTTTTAAGTTTTTATTGTGAATTGAGTGATAGTTTACAAGGAAGAACATCAGTTTTACACTCATCCTATGGTATTTTATTTCATTGCAATGATTACAATCCCCTCTGTGCATCATCATTCAATAGTATTTGCTTCTATTCCCTCTGATCTTTTTTTGTTGTTGTTGTTGTTTTGTTTTTGTTGTTTGTTCATTTTAATGGATGTACACAAAAACACTCAGGGATATATAATCTTTTAAACAACCGAAGGACACATTCTTCAAGCCTACCTCCTGGCTGCTAGCACACAGCCTTTCTTTTTCCATGAGTCTACAGTCTTCGAACAAGTCTTCGAGAGCCAAAGTATGACAACAACAACAGTCCTCAGCTGCTCTATCTCTCCACGTCCTCATCTGTGCCTCCATCTCTGGTGTCACTGCTTCTCTGGATTGGGCCCCACATTCCACTCATGCTCTTCTCCCTTGATGGTCCTAGGGTCATCTGTTCTGGACTGTAAGACTAACTGCTGTTCCTGGACTGTAAGACTAACTACTCCCAAATTTTTATTACAAAACTTCTGCATTTATGGTTGTGAAAAATCACAATTAGTCATGATAACAATTATTCACTATTGAATCATAAACAACTTATTCCCATCTCCTTTCACCAGACACATCTAGACAGAAGATGAAAACTATTCAGTGGTGATTCTAACTTCCCCTGCACATTCTCAAACTAAACTCCCTCTTGAAAACTTGTAAGCCAGCCACTTTATGCCTTTATAGTCCCCCACATACACACATTTTAGGTAGCCAATGCCTAAGTTGCCCATCCCTATCAACCATATGTACAGAGGGGATAAGAATGATCCTTGATATAAAGATAACTTCCCTCTCAGTTGGTATTTTGAACTACTGCATCCATAAGTATAGGTCAAGTTCATCAAATTGAGCTACATCTATTCTTACCAAATGAATGCTTCAACAAGCCAATGCAGCACTGGAACCACTTATTCAGCTATGCCAAGGAATTAAGAAGAGATTCGCGTCTGCACCCATTCCAAAGAAAAGTGACTCAATGATATGCACAAATCATCAAACAATACCATTAATATCATATGTAAGTAAAATTTTACTGATGGTAATTCAAAAAGGACTGCAATAGCACATTTACATAGAGCTGTCAGAAATTAAAGCTGGTTTTATAAGATGACAATGGACCAAGGGATATCATTACTCATGTCAGATGGATCTTGCTGAAAGTAAAGAATACAAGAAAGATGTTTACCTGTGTTTTGTGACTATGCAAAGGCTTTTGGCTGTGGTGGTTTTTGAAAAGCTCTGGATGTCATTGTGAAAAATAGGTATTCCAGAACACTTAATTGTGCTCAGGTAGAACATATACATAGACCAAGAAGCAATTATTCAACAGAATAAGGGAAGACTGAATGGTTTAAAATCAGGAACCGTGTATGCAGAGGCTGTATTCTTTCACTATGCTGATTCAATCTGCATGCTGAAAAAATTATCTGAGAAATTGAATTATATGAAGAAGAACATGGCATTAAGATTGGAGGAAGACTCATTAACAACCTGCAATATGCAGATAATACAACCTCCCTTTCTGGAAGTGAAGAGGACTTAATGTATTTACTTTTGAAGAACAAAGAACACAGTCTTCAGTATGGTTTGCACTGCAATATAAAGGAAACAAAAATCCTCATGATAAATGGAGAAAAGATTGAAGTTGTCAAAGCCTTCATTTTGCTTGGATCTACCATCAACACTCAAGAAAGCAGCAGTCAATAAATCAAATGATGTATTTCATTAAGTAAATCTGTTAACATAAGATCTTTTTAAAGTTTTCAAGAACAAAGACATCAGTTTGAGGTCTAAAGTGTAAGTGACCTAAGCCATGGTATTTCAATAGACTTATATGCATGTGAAAGTTTGGCAATGAATAAGGAAGTCCATGTATTTGAGTTAAGATGTTGGAGAAGAATATTAAAAGTACCATGGACTTCCAGTAAACCAAACAAATATATGTTGGAAGAGGTATAGCCAGAATGCTCCTTCAAAGCCAGGATAGAAAGACTTTGTCTCTCATACTTAGGGCATACTATCACCAATCCTTGGAGAGGGACATCATGGTTGGTGAATTAAAGGGTCAACATAAAAGAGGAAGACCCCCCTCCCCCCAATTAGATGGATTGGCACAGTGGCAGCAACAATTAACTTAAGCATAACAGTTGTGAGGATGGCAAAGAACTAGGCAATGCTTCATTCTGTTGTGTATAGGATTGCTATGAGTCCATGCTGACTTGATAACAACAAAAACAACCTAATCAGAACTACTGATATTTATCTGTTTTACATGTTACAATATAGTGTATTCATTCTTAATGAAAATGTTTTGTTTTCCACAGAAGAAGAATGAAAAGTCCAAATCAATCACAGAACTCACTTCAATGTGAATTCACAGAATTCACTTTAAGGCCATTTTCATAATCTCTTGGACTGAAGATAGAAATGTGAATTAAACAAGTACATTTCTTTCTGGTGCAATTGATCTTTTGACTGTTCTTCAGCTCCCACCTGGGCCACCCAGTTTTAGGTTTTCATCTCCCTAATCTAGCTTATTGTCTGATTTTAACTGCTTTCTGGTGAGTGGCCACCATCACGATGGGTTGTTGTTGCTATTAAGCACTGTGAAGTCAATTCTGACTTATAGCAACCCTGTGTAGGGCTTTCCCAAGAAGCAGCTTGTGAGTTTGAAATGCCAACCTTGTGGTTTGAAGTCCAGTGCTCATCCTACAGTGCCACACCAGAAGTTCTCACTAAGGGGACCTCTATTTGCTTGTTTCTTTTCTTTTGTGGTTGTTGACATTTTTATTGACATTTATCTTTGGACAAATAAGTACCAAGAGAAGCTTCTGGATTCCAGTCACATACTTTCCTGCTGCCTTGGTGTAGTAGCAACTCGATTATTTCATTATAAACCAAACCCGATGCTATCACTTTGATTCTGACTCATAGTGATCCTATATAGGGCTTCTGTGGCTGTTTAGTTTTAAGGGAGCAGAAAGCCTCAACTTTCTTCTATGAAGAAGCAGTTGTGGGTTTGTACTGCACACTTTGAACTGCCTTTAGAAGTCCAGTGCTTATCCTGCAGCACCACCAGGGCTCCTGACCCTTCATTACAATCAGAATTAAATTACTTGAAACATTACAGTATGTCACTCTAGTCTTTGCTTGCCATCCCACTCTCACATATTAGTTAGAATCCCAGTATGGGAAAATTTTAGATATGATTCAAGATCCGCAAAACCCTTACAGTGACCCTGACAGAATGTCCCACATCCCCAGGAACATGACTTGTAATCTTGCTAAACTAATGTTTTAGTTATAGACAAGAAGCACACATGTTTCAATGTGAATAATGGAACCATCATAGTCATTGCTACTTCTGACAAGATGCTTTGCAATAAAAGTGAAAAAAAGTTAGCTATGATGAGTTCAGTCATTAGTTCATTTACTAATATAAGTTTATGCTAGAGTCTCTGATATACTGTTGGAAGATGAAGACCGTGTGTTGGGAGGCACTCAAAATACACAGTGGCTAAAACAATGGACTGAAATATATCAACATTCCTGAAGATAACACAGGACTGAGCAACGCATTGTTTATTGAATAGATGGCAACTCACAACAACATATACATACATTTTTAAATAAGACTATTTAGTGTGTGGTCTTTTTCAGGTGTTAAGCTCCTTTCATTTAAGCTCTGAATCTCATTGCTGTCATTAAGTGTCATAAAGTCAGTTCCAACTTATAGCAATCCTGTATAAGGTTTCCAAGGAGTAGTAGGTGGGTTTGAACCACCAACCTTGCGGTTAGCAGTCCAGTGCTTATCCTAGAGTGCCACAATAGGACTCCCTGAATTCCACTGCTGCTTGTTTTCTCAAGTACCTCACACACATTGAAGCGTTGGTCAGTCTCTGGCTGTCTCTACAAACCTATTTCATGTTTCCCTTGATCATGTTTCAGCATCACTAGCTTTTTTGTAGTTCCTTTAAAAGGTCAACTGCTTCTTCATTAAGGGACTTTGGACTTTTTAGAAAGCACACTTTTTAGCTCATCTTCAATGCCCTGTGCTCAGGAAGGCCTTCTATGACTGTAAAATGTAGGTTTATTTCAGCTCTGTCTGATCTATCCCCATTCTGCTTCCTTCATGGCACAAACAACAATCTCAAAACACTTATTTTTGTTGGGTTATTTAGTTTTTGAATGTGCTACCTTCCCTCCTGTGGGATCCACAAGGACAGGAAATACGTTTTTTACTACTGTGTCTCCCAGTTCTCAGATCAGTGCTTAATGCCTGGTATGTGCTTTTCCTGGTGTGATCCATAGGAATTACATTCACTGATTTTCAGAAGTAAATCACCAGGCCTTTATTCCTAGTCTGTCTTATTATGGAAGTTCTGCTGAAACCTGTCCGTGGGTGACCCTGTTGGCATTTTAAATATCAGTGCCATAGCTTTCAACATTATAGCAGCATGGAAGCCACTACCATCTTAGAAAAGAAAACATAAAGGACACAACAGACTAAAGTATATAGAAAGTGAGATTTTCTAAATTTTGTATTAGTGATATGATGAGAATAGAAATTATAATTTAATTTTTTCAATGTGGTTATGTTCCCAAGTATGAACAAAGAGCAGGAGAAATGTTGTGGAAGGTGTTTTTTTGTTTGTTTGTTTTGTTTTTGTCTTGCTTTGTTTTTGTTTTTCAAAGAGGCTATGGGATGATTCTAACAAGAGAGCAAAAATGCAGGCTTACTAAACAAATATATTGACTACCATACCATGTTGAATACCTATTTGAAATTTGTGATTATAAATTTCAAGTGAAACCAATAAACTTGGCTGGATCATTTATCCTAGCACTATTCAGGTCCTGAAGTGCAGGCCCAAATAAATGAATGTGTTTGCCCAGAGTAGGCACAATCAAAGAGAATATGTCAAGGAAGATAAGACTTTCTGTAAAGCTATGAATATAAATTATGAGTCGTGGAATCTAAACTGGATAGAGAGAGGAGTGAAATAAAAAAAAAAAATGTTATCAGTGAGAAATTGATCAGATTCATATATTAGAGGTTTTGACACACTGAATACAAGTAATCTCTGAAGTTAGTGAGTTCAAAAGATTGGTGATATTGGGCCAAGAGTGAGTTGCATGATATCAAGGTTTCAGTGGGAGTTCAAATTTCAGGTTATCAAAAAATTAACTGTGTTATCTAGGAAATGTGTGTATGTGTTGACGTTTAAGAGAATCTCAATGGAGGTAAGGATGTCAGGGAATTGAGTGGCTTACATAACAGATGGTCCATATATGTGAATGTTGAAGTCACCGAGAAATATGACAAGAATTGGGGAGAAGAGAAAAGCTGGGGAAAAGGAAGATGAAAAAGTACAAGATCAACAAATAGGTGATACAAATGAGGGGCTTGAGAGTAAGAGAAGGGAGGATGGCATAAACATTTAATAAGCAGAATTTTCTTCCTTATCATTAAGGACATTTACTATAGGAAATTGAAGACTCTTACTTCCCTTTTGTCCCCAGTATAGCTGGGATCTGTGAGAAAATGCAGCTTCTTTACAACACTGCAGGTAAAATTGTATCTTCAAGGGTCAGCTTTAAGTTGCAACATTCTTCTTTATAAAATATTATCAGACATTCCTAATATGTTTTTCAAACAATGCACTGCTTATTTTCTATCTGTTATTAAAATGTATTAGACTTAATTTCTTCTTTTTATTAATATAGTTTCCCCACTCAAATGTCATTTTAATGGAAAATTAATGACAGTGTATGCCAATTTTGCAAGCAAATTATCTGTAAATCTTATTTTAATGTCACAAATAAAACATTTAAAATACAGAGTAATTTGTTGGTGTACTTTTCATACCACAAATATAAATATGATTTTGTTTTATTTTTCCTACTACTGTAACATTTTATAAATCAAAGGAATAATAGATTGGAGTTAGAGGGCTTCAATCAAGTCTAATCTCTGTTGGTTACTGTTTTTCATTGGTCAAGTAACCTTCCAAACCACCATTTCTACACGAGTGAAATAGAGAAAATAATACTTGCTCTATCTAAACTCACATATTTATGATACAGCTTTAAGAATATGATAGTTTGTATAAAATATTTTTTCAGTAAGTTATACAAATGTAGGATGCTATTATAAAAATAAATTACTCTGATTACTCATAGTAGACAAAATCTACAACAATATCAACCAATCTGCTCCATAGACCTATATGTTTTAACTGAAGGACATATTTCTGGGAAAATGTCTAGAATTCTACATTGCATTGGACAGATCATGGAAATGGATCTGTATCTCTGTGTGAAAAGCACAAAGCTGCTCTGTCCTTAGTATAATTTCTTTATGGGATTTTAACACCCTCTGTTCAGGAGATAGAGCTTCCTCTGGGAACTGTACTGAGATCACAATGGTCTCTATTTCAGTGATGCCAGTGTATGTCTGGATTGGTGCCATGTTTGTATCTTATCTTGTTATTTCACATGTGTGTGTTGTACAAGTAGTGGATAGGAAAATCATCATGCTTCCTAATAGGATAGCAATATATGGATAGCATTAAAAAATAATGCATCAAGATGCTAAACAGCATGGCATAGTTTTCAGTTGCCGCTGACTTGGTTTCAACATTTCCTGAATCTTTTGTCAGTCACTGAAGGACAACATGCTAGCTTTCACTTTTTTCTCTTATTGTTAGGAAAAGATATCTGCAACTTTACGTGTCAGCTGTGACATTATAACAGAGCTCATATATCATCCAAAGACATTTGTCTTTTGGTACTGAAAATCTGAACAAAATGGAATAAAATATTGATGAAATCATCCATAATCATGTACATTTGGAGACTTATAACTACACATGAATTTATACCTGTAGCCAATACCCCTTGTGCTCTTTTATTTCCTGAATCAACTGGAAAATTGGCAGTGTCTTCAGACCATCTCTCACTTCAACTCCCTTGTTCTGTAGCCAGAAAGTTACTGTTTATTTTCCTTATCATTTAGGAACTATGAACTACAGTATACAATTTATAGCACTGGTCCAGACTCCTCTAAACTTGCTGGATTACAGTTTCATCCTCCTTCCTCTATTCTGCCCTGTAATCTCAGATCTGTGGTTTTCACATATCACTATTTCAGCACGATTGTTATGTACCATTGAGTTGTTTCTGTCTCAGAGTAACCCTTTAGGGTTTCCAAGGAGTGACAGATGATTTTTAACCATAGACCTTGTGGATCAAACTGTCCTTATCCTACAGCGCTACACCAGGACTCCACGTCAGCACTGTTGTTGTAGTTATGTGCTTTTGAGTTAGTTCAGACTCACAGCGGTCTTCTATAGGGTTTCCAGGGAGTGGCTGGTGATTTTGAACTACTGACCATGTGGTTCTAACCGACCTCTTGGGTCAGTGCGTTATCCTACTAGTCTCTTGGAAACTATCTGGCTGTCTGCAACAGGATGGGAGCAGAATTTGGATGTCTGCATAAACCCCCAAGTTATCCTTGTTTCCTGCTCCCTTCCTGACATATTGGATGAGGTTTCATACTCTTGCTTATATTGCATCATGATTCGACCAGCAGATACAGAGCTATCAATTATGCATTTAGTTTCCATGGATACCTGTTCAGGCTAAGGGAGGGCACTATCATCCACCCTACACTCATGTGTATCTCACCTTCGAGCCTCAAAAAATGATGTAGTTCAATAACCATGTCAGGCTGGCACATATTTAAATGTATGAAGTTGCAATGCCCTCTTCTTGTCTGCACGTGTAAGTACTCCTGGTCCTTAGTTAGTTTGTTCTCCAACATCCTCATGAGATTAAATACACATTTTCTTTGTTACCACAACACTTGAATGCTTAGACAAATCCATTGTAATTTTTAGTTGATTTGTATTTTCCACAAGCCAGAAAGATACCTGAGGACAGAGACTAAATAGTTTTCCTATTTTTATCCACAGCAAATAACTCAGTGCTTGACACACAATTAGTATCCTGAATAGATTATGAATCAGAGTAAAAGAGATGTGAAACAACTCATTCAAAGTTAGCAAGCTTGCTGATTCAGTTGTTAATGACTTATTTTTTTAAATGTTTTATTGTGTATTGAATGGTAGTTTACATGAGAGAACATTAGTTTTACATTCATTCTATCATGCATCGTTTCATTGCCTTAGTTACCATCCCGTCCATGCATCATCCCCCAAAGAAAGGGTATACCTTGCATGTACCCCCTCCCCCCACGGTCCTCAGCACCCAGCCCCTTTCCCTTTCTGGGTCTCAACTTCCCAGACATTCCATTTCTTCATATCATCCTCTCTGTCACGAAGCAACTAACTTCTACTGATGGTCAATTCAACAGTTTGTTCCAGAACTACAGTGGCTCATCCTGAATTTCATCCATTTAACAAATATATATTGAGTGGAGTTCTGGTATGGAACTGTAGGATCAAGACTGCACTGCTAACCAAAACATTGACAGTTCAAACCCACTAGCCACTCCTTGGAAACCCTATAGAGGATTGCTATGAGTCAGCATGGACTGGATAGCACTTAACAACAATAGAAACAATATATTGAAAGTACTCTATGCTTTGTTAAACTCAGGGAATTAAAGATACCATAGTCACACTACCTGACTTCAAAGATCTTATTTTGCTAAGCCCCTTGTTCTGTTACCTCAATGTTTCACTGTTTCTTGATTCCAGTATCACTGTCTTATTAATTTCAAATACCCATCCCCTCTACCTCAGCTCACCATGATCCCATTGAAAAGCTAGTCACAAATTTTGGACCAATATATGTATTTATGACTCATCTGCTAACAATCCTGTATGCCTCTGGTTTTTATTTTCCTATACTCTAGTTCCACTCATCAAGAAAGTGAAAGTAACATATAGAATTTTTCTGTTTGTAGCCCCAAGATAAGCATAGCAGAAAGTGAGTAACTTTGCTTTATTAAGAGACCAGTCCAGGAATTTTCACACATTCATGTTAAGGAAGACTAATAGAAGCCAAATGGGTCTATGTATGCTACCTCTTAATTCCACAGCCAGTGTTCATTAGGAAAGCACTAGATTTCCTTGGGAAAAATACTGGAGGGGAAGGGGATTATTGAGCATGTTTTCTTCTGTCCCTTGAATGGAGGGGTTTTTGATGACCTGTCTTTAAATCATGTGAGAATATTCCAAGGAAATGTAGAGAGACTTACCCTGTTTATCTCTTCATGGACATTTATGGGATTCTCAGGTCTAGTCAAAGTTATCTGATCAGAAAGCAGTGAAGGAAGAGAGAACTCAACTATTATCCCTCAAAATTTGAGGTGGAGCAGGAACCAAGTGACTGAAATTTTACTCTTGCCCGAGATTATGAAGGAAAAACCAGGCTGGAGCAGTCCTTGGTGAGACAGGTGAGAAGAAAAGCATCAGAAGTGTCAAATGCACTTCCACCTTTGGAGTCTTAAAGGAATTCTTAGTTATCTGAGATCAAATGGATCACAGAAGTAACTAAGCATGAGGTGTCATGAAGTTAACCTTCTCAAAAGAAGGGAGGTCATTAGAGAGCATGTCCCAAGCAGTGAAGTGGAAAGCTATTCCTCCTCTACAAAAATTGTGTAGTGTTGAAGTTCAAGCATATGTGTGGTGTGGAGTTAGGGATGGAGATGTGGAGTAGTGTATAAAAACAGTACAGATGCAGCTCATTAAAAA
>NW_006408703.1:2270152-2301757 GCF_000296735.1 Chrysochloris asiatica
TAATGCACTGGACTGCAAAGTCACTTTGAACCGCTCACCAGTTGTTTGTTAGAAACCCTATATGGGATTGCTACAAGTCAGAATGGACTTGACGGCACTAAACAAAAACTATATAAATGTATATATATATACAAGGATGCTGTTGTGGCAGTATAGGATAAGCATTGGACTTCTAACTGCTTGGAAACCCTACACAGGGTCACTATGAACCAGAAATGACTTCATCGCACTTTACAGCACATACACCAACATTTACATACATATACACATATACACACATAAACATCACCACGCGTCTGTCAGTTTGTTGTACTGCGGTGATTTGAGTGTTGCTGTGATGCTGGAAGCTATGCACTGATATTCTAAATACCAGCTTGGTCACCCATGGTAGACAGATTTCAGCTGAGCCCACAGACTAAGACAGAATAGAAAGAAGGAGAGGTAGAATATTTCTGAATGGCTAGCCACAGAAACCCTTATGAATCGCAGCAGAGAACTATCAAAAATAGTGCTGGAAGAAGGAAACATTATGAATAGTACCAAAACATTGTCAGATACAGTGCTATAAAGGGAGAACCTCAGGATGGAAGACACTCACTATACAGCTGGGGAAGAGCTTCCTCCTTAAGTAGAGATGTCCATAAGTACATGAATAGAACAAAGTTTTCAAAACTTTCAATTTTGCTGATATAGCACAACTCACAATGAAGATAAACAGCTGCAAACTTCCATTAATAATCAGAACATGGAATGCACAAAGTATGAATATAGGAAAATTGTAAATTGTCAAAAATGAAAGAGCTCATAAAGATTGATGAAATGAACAGGAATCAAATTGACTATCTCTGTGGAAAGAGACAGTGGAAAACTCAATCTTCACCCAAAACAAGCCAAGGACAGGCTGTGGAACAGATCATCAATTACCTCATATGGAAGTTCAGGCTAATGCTGAAAAAAATTAAAACAAGTCCATGAGTGCCAAAATATGACATTGAATATAACTCACCTAAATTTAGAGGTCATCACAAAAATAGATTTGATGCATTAAACAGGAAAGACCAAAGACCAGAAGAATTGTGAAATGATTTCCAGAACATCATATATGAAGAAAACAAAAAGGTCATTAAAAAGACAAGAAAGAAAGAAAAGACAAATGGAAGTCAGAAGAGACTCTGAAACATGTTTTTGAACATAAAGAAGCTAAAGCAAGTTGAAGAAATTAGGCAGTAAAAGAGATGACCAGAAAAGTTTAAAGGGCAGCTTGAAAAGACAAAGTGAAGTATTATAAAGAAATGTGCAAAGACCTGGAGTTAGTAAACCAAAACAGAAGAACAAGCTCAGCATTTCACAAGCTGAAAGAACTGAAGAAAAAAATTCAAACTTTGACTTTCAATATTGAAAAATTCAATAAGTAAAATATTGAATAATACAGAAGGCATCAAAAGAAGATAGAATGAATACCCAGTCACTGTATCAAAAAGAACTGGTTGATGCTGAACCATTTCAAGAGGTAACATATAATCAAGAGACTATGGTACTGAGCAAGATAGCTACCACCAAGAGGGTTCTCTACGTGGGTGGGCTGGCCGAGGAGGTGGATGACAAAGTCTTTCATGCTGCTTTTATTCCTTTTGGAGACATTACAGATATGCAGATTCCACTGGATTGTGAAACAAACAAATAAAAATACTGGAGATTTGCTTTTGTGGAGTTTGAGTTGGCAGAGGATGCTTCCGCAGCTGTCTATAACATGAATGAATCTGAACACTTTGCTCGGACAATTCATGTAGATTTGGCCAAGCCAATGAGGATTAAGGAAGGTTCCTCTAGACCAGTTCAGTCCGATGATGACTGGTTGAAGAAGTTTTCAGGGAAGACTCTGGAAGAGAATACAGAGGAAGTGTCAGAGCCTTCCACAGCACAAACCCAGGAGGGAGAGCCTATAGCGAAAAAGGCCCGGTCAAATCCTCAGGTGTACATGGACTTTA
Organism: Chrysochloris asiatica; assembly: GCF_000296735.1. Classification (NCBI taxonomy): domain Eukaryota; kingdom Metazoa; phylum Chordata; class Mammalia; order Afrosoricida; family Chrysochloridae; genus Chrysochloris; species Chrysochloris asiatica. Next base: position 2,272,141 of record NW_006408703.1, read on the forward strand.
AGATGGGTAACAAAACTGCCGGCCGCATCCAGATGCTCCAGGGTTCAGACGTCATTCCCATGACAGTAGAGAACTTCTGCTGCCATGAGAAGGGCTTTGGCTTCACGGGAAGTAGCTTCGGGAAGCAGCTTCCACCGCATCATTCCCCAGTCCGTGTGCCAAGGTGGGATTTCATGAATCACAACGGCACCGAGGGCAAGTGCATCTACTGGAAGAAGTTTGATGATGAAAACTTTATCCTCAAGCACACAGGGCCAGGCCTTCTCTCCAAGGTCAACTCTGGTGCAAACACCAAAGTTTCCCAGTAATTCCTGACATATGACCAAGACAGACTGGCTGGGTGGCAAGTATGTAGTGTTTGGGGAGGTAACCAAAGGCCTGGACTTCTTACGACAGTTTGAGGCCAAGGGCAGCAAGGATGCAAAGCCAAAGCATAAAGTGACCATTTCCAACTGAGGAGAGTATGTGCGATCCTGTGTGCGTGCTTCTCTGCCCTTAGATTTGTCCGGAGGAACTTACAGGGCATCCCTGAGGGTGTCCCTTGAATAAGCAGCTGTTTATGTACCATGAGCCCTTCTTGGCAACAACTGGGAACAGCTCCTCTGCCGACACAGTTTGGACTTCCCTGGGTTCCTCCTAGAGCGTGGTTGTGGGCTCGGGGAGCCAGCAAAGGAGCGCACCCTCTCCATCATGGACAGTCTGGACTGCCTTTGCTGCCAGCACCTCTCCCGGGCCTATTGGGACATTTTCTTCTGGTATAATAAATTCAACTTTTTGTACTGAGAGAGAGAGAAAGAGAGAGAGAGAGAGAGAGAGAGAGAGAGAGATTATGGTACTGAAAGAAGGAGTCCAAGGTACATTGAAGAAATTGGTGAATAGCCTCCAGGAATTTATGGAACACAAATTGAAATCTTTCAACAAACTGATGCAGTACTGCAGGCACTTCCTTATCTATGCCAAGATATTTGTAAGACAGCTACCTGTATACCTGTTCAGAAGGTATCCATATTTATGCTCGTTTAAAAAATAGGGGGTCCAACGGAATGTGGAAATCATTGGACAATATCATTAATATCACCTGCAAGTAGAATTGTGCTGAAGATAGTTCAAAAAGGATTGCAGCAGTACACTGACAGGATGCTGCAGAAATTCAAACTGGATTCAGAAGCATGCATGGAATGAGGGATATCATTGCAGATATCATACAGTCTTAGGAGAAATAGAAAATACCAGAAAGATATTTACTTGCAATTTATTGACTATGCAAAGGCTTTTGATTATGTGGATCATGGTAAACTATGGATAACCTTATGAAGAATGGGTATTCTAGAAAAAAATGTACTTATGAGGAACCTCAACATAGAATAAGAGGCTGTCATTTGAACAGAACAAAGGGCTATTGATTGGTTTAAAGTCAGGAAAGATGTGTGTTCAGGCTGTATTATTTCACCATACATATTCAATCTGTATGCTAAGCAAATAACATGAGAAGTTGGAATTATGAAGAAGAATGTGGCATCAGGATTTGAAGAGGACTCGTTAATAGTCTGCAATATGCAGATAATAAATACAACTTGCTTGCTGGAAATGAAGACTTATAGTACTTTCAGTATGGATTGCACCTCAGTGTACGGAAAACAAATATCTTCACAACTGGACCAATGAATAATACTAATTAATAAATGGAAAAAAGATTGAATTTGTTCAGGACTTCACTCATTTTGCTTGGATTCAAAATGAACAATCATGGAAACAGCAGTCAAGAAATCAAAACAATGTATTGTATTATGCAAATCTGCACAGGATCAAACATAGTAGTTTGAAGACTAACATGTGCTTGACCCAAACTATGGTAATTTTAACTGCTTCATATGCATGTACAATATGGGCAATTAATCAGGAAAGTCAAAGAAGAATCAAGGTATTTGAATTACAGTTTTGGAGAGTGTCAAGGTCCTATGTTGGGGTCCAGCCTCGACAAGGAAGTGTGGGTGTCACGAAGAAGGGAGATCTGGGGGCAAAAGGGATAGAGAAAGAGAGAGACGAAATATATACAAAAAAGACAGACACATAGATAGATGCAAACTGGCAGGTAGGTAGATCTGAAAACATACTGCCTAGCATTGCAAGCAGAACTCACTCTACCTCAGTCTTTTATTCTCTTTTTTAGGGAGGGATTTGTTACAAAGGAAGGATGTAATTCATAAAGGGAGGATGTAATTCTTTAGATAAGACAGGATACAGAACTGAAATGTGATTACTCATTCAAAACAGGACATAATGTTTCACAGGAACAACTTTTAAGATATTTTTATAGTTTTTCTTAACAATCTAACATTTTTATTTTTACAGAAAAAAGGTTCAATCAAGCTGTTATATATTAGCTTTTAGGCTTAAATGATCTAGAGCAGCCACATGAGGTTTCTTAAGGATACTTAACATAAAGCAAGGTTCCAGAAAGGAGCCAAGCTGTCTCTGTACACTTTGCAAACTTTTGTTTGTGAGCAAGATCTCAGGCACCCGGCTTCCTTTATCTATATCTAAAATGCTACATTGTTCTTAATTATCACATTCCTATATACTTTCAGGAGGAAGGAGAGCATCTGGATTAAACTGTTATATTCAGAGGCGGTTTAATGGGGCTGCCACTATTATCCTCTAATCCAACATTCCCAGAATTTACCATTCCACTTTATGTACAAACCTTGGGTAGTTTTTCTCTAAAAACCTTTTGTCATATTCCCAATATACCTGTTCCTGGCCTTTCTGAATTACCTGAGGAAACTTTAGGTTTACTCAGCATTAAAAAGGGGTTTGAAACCCATTATTGTTCATGGATATCAAACATAACTGAATAATCAAATAAGGAGCAGTTCTGACTTCATCCCAGGTGGCTATTGCTTGTTCCTCAGAAAGATTTGTTCCCAGGATTCCATGCACTGTCAACACAGTGGAGGCATTAAGAGAGGCATTGTAAAAGAAACCATTTTCCCAGAAGCTACAATTACTGGAGTTAGAAGCATAGAATGAACAATATTAGGACCAAAGAAAATTATACAGAGGTAGCCAATCAGTGAGTTCGCAAAAACCAAAGAACCTGGGACGTCAGGAGGTCACTTCCTTTGGCCCTCAGGGTTCATGGCTTGCTATCCTGAGGAGGGCCTTGGAATTGGATTTTCGTCCATGTCACAGGGTCACTGATTAACCCAGGGTCTGCGTATGCTAACACCAGCAGAAGAGGAATATTAAAAGTTCCATGTACTGCCAGAAGAGCAATCTGTCTTGGAGTAGTGCAACAAGAATGCTCCTTAGAAGTGAGGATAGAAAGACTTTGTCTGTCATACTTTGGACATGTTGTCAAGAGGAACCAGTCCTTGGAGAAATACATGATTCGTGGTAAAGTAGAAGGTCAATGACAAAAAGAAAGACCCCCCCTCCCAGTCAGATGGATTGACACATCAGCAGCAAAAGGCTCAATCGTAACAATTGTGAGGATTGCACAAGACCAGGTAGTATTTTGTTCTGTTGAACATAAGGTCACTATGAGTTGGAACTAACTCAACTACAGTTAATAACAGTAAATGACATTAGCAGGCAAGAGAGACACACTAACATGAAGTAAATGGGTCTCCTTTAATTACTGCCTCTTTGCTCTTACTTTGAAGGTATTAACAGGAGAAAGGGGACCATGTAAGAAAGAGAAAAGTAGATGAATATCTCTTTATTGAGTCAATGGCTGGTGAGGTAAGGGAAAGCTTTAGGTGTCTGTTTTTTATAGAGGTAAGTGCAGGGGAAGTTGAATTGTTAAGTTTTTTTATAGAGTTAAGTGCAGGGGAACTTGAATTGTTAAGTGCTGTTGAGCCAGTTTTGATTCATAGTGACCTTGTATTGGGTTTGTGAGAAGCAGCTGGTGAGTTTGAACCACTGCCCTTGTGGTTAGTACTCTAGGACTTATCCTACAGCATTTAATTATAAAGTAGGGAAAAAATTTAGCTGTTCTCTGTTTGCATGCTACAAATTCATTTAGTCTCATAAACGAGTAAACAAAATAAAACTCTAAGATTCATGAAAGTAGTCTCAGCAAAAATACGATGTGGGTAAATCTCATAAATATTTCCTGGGTTCATAACTTCTGCAAGAATTCACTTAATTTAATTTTAAATTAGTTGACTACATTATGCTTTTATTATTACTGTGCCGTTATTAAGGAACAAAGAACAATTGTCATCAAGTCAATTGCAACACAGAACAACCCTGTTAAGCCAGAATAGAACTTCCTCACAGGGTTTCCAAGGCTGTAAATTCTTACAGAACAAGCTGCCACATCTTTCTTCAGCTACTGAGTTCAAACTCCCTATCTTTTGATTGGAGCCCTGATGTGCCATTGTAGGATAAGTACTGGTCTAAAAGATCAATTTGAAATGCTAGCTGGTGGTTCAAACTCACAAGCCAGGCCTCAGAACCCTACACAGTGTTACTATGAATAAGAACTGACTCTGGAGCACTTAACAACATTTTGATTAGCATTACAACATATTAACCACTGCCCCAGTAGTTCTTCAGTAAGGGAAGAATACACTAGTCTTTTCTCAAGGTAAAAGAAATAAAGGAAAAATTCAGTTCCTAAGCTGTAGGGTTTGATGGGAAAAATTCTAAATGGAACAGACAGAATCTAAAGAAGATGGAATGAATATAAAGAATTACATTACTAAAATGGATTAGTCGGTATTCAACCATTTGAGAAAATAGAATATGATCGAGAACTGACTATTTTGAAAGAAGTCCAAGTTGCATTGAAGGCAGTGTTGAAAAGCAGGGCTTCAGAAATTGACGTAATACCAATTTCAGCACATGGATGAAACACTGGAAGCACTTGCTCTCTATATACAGAAATTTAGAAAAGAGCTACCTGAACAGCAACTGGAAGAGATACAAAGTTGTGCCCATTCCACAGAAAGGTGAACCAAGAGAATGGAGAAATTATCAAACAGTATCTGTGGATTGTGACCAGCTATGGACAACATTTCAGCAAATGAGCCTTTCAGAACACTTAATTGTGCTCAAGAGGAACCTGCTCATAGACCAAGAGGCAATCATTTAAACAGAGCAAGGGGAAACTAAATGGTTTAAAACCAGGGAAGTGTGTATTAGAGTTGTCTTCTTTCACAATATTTATTCAATCTGTATGCTAAGCAACTAATCCAAGAAATTGGGTTATATGGAGAAGAATATGGCATCAGGATTGGAGGAAGACTCATTAACAACCTGCAATATGCAGATGATACAACCTTGCTTGCTGAAAGTAAAGAGGACTTAAAATACTGAAGAAGATCAGTATTTTAAGCCCTCTGTACTCAGTTTGGGTTAAACCTAAATGCAAAGGAAACAAAAATCCTTACCACTGGACCAATAAATAACATCATGATAAAGAGAAAAAAGTTTGAAGTTGTAAAAGACTTTATTTTGTTTGGATCAACTATCCACACTCATGGTAACAGCAATTAAAATATCAAATGATGTATTATATTAGGCAAATCTGCTGCATGAAACCTCTTTAAAATGTTCAAGAGCAAAGATGTCAGTTTGACAACTGAGGTGCACCTGACCCAAGCCATATTTTCAATAGCCTCATATGTATGTGAAAGTTCTACAACGAATAAGGAAGACCTTAGAAGAATTGATGCATCTGAATTATGATATTTGAGAAGAATATAAAAAATTATGGCATTGGTGAATTATATAATGGACTGCTAGAAGAGCAAACAAATCTCTGTTGTAAGAAGTACAGCCAAAATATTCCTTAGAAACCAGAATGGAGAGACTTTGTCTCTCATACTTTGAACATATTGTCAGGAGGGACCAGTCCCTGGAGAAAGCTATGATTTAACATTCACCAATAACTTGAATACCCTAAATGAAATCTATTACTAGAATGAGCTCAAGCATAACAATTGTGAGTGCCTAGTGCTAGATCATTTGTGTAAATTATTTCATGATATCCTCCTAATAAATCTATAACAAATAGTATCATACTCTTCCAATATCCGCAGAAGCTGAGACTCAGAAAACTTAAAGTAAAATTGTCCACAGTCAAAATGTTGGTAAAAGACAGAGATAGTTACAAACTCAGGTTTTTCTGCCAGTAAATTCTGTGCTTACAATCACTATATTATGTATACCAGCTCTCAGGGACAGTTCCTGGAACATCAAAATCCATCTTTATTTTCAAGTAATAAAGAAAAAGTATATCTTGGTTGACAATAATACAATTTATTATATAATAATTTTATCATAAAATGTCCCACATGTACAAAAGAATATGAATAATGGATAAATTAGATAAACCTTAAAAATATAATGAGCCACACACCAGCATACCCATAACATAGAGTAAGGAAAAAGAAAATACGAATACCACAGAATTTCTTGGAGCTCTTCTCTAAATATATCTTTTGCTATTTCCATTCCTCCACCCAAAGGCACCAGGGATGTCTGATATGTACTTGCTTTTCTTTAGAGTTTTACTGCATATACATAATTCCTAAGAACTGATGTGGTGCTGTAGGGTCAGCACTAACTGAAAACCACAAGCTTGGAAGTTCAAGCCAACCAGCTGCTCCTTGGAAACCCTATACAGGATTACTATGATTCGAAACTGACTTGAAGGCACTTAACAATAACAACATTACCTATACATGACAGCACCGCATATTTGAATTTTTTCTGTGACTGGATTATTTCAGAATCCTTTGTGTGAGTCATTCACTTTTATGCCTCCAGTCGTATTTCATTCATGTCATTGTCAGAACTCAATATACAGTTTGGAGAGCTTCTAGTTTTACTTTTCAAAAATCAATTCAAATATTCTTATTCTTCTCCTTATCATTATAACCATCTCCTCTACTATTTATTGTAAAGTTACTATGTGTAATTATTTTAATTGTCATACAAATATTTACTAATTTAAAACCCTAAGATGAAAGGAGGTGGGGCTTGATGGTGGATAGGGTAGAGGTGCAGTGAAGATCTCCATCAGCAATACCACGGAATAACAGATGAAGCGGGTTAAGGGGAGAGCTCCAAAACTGAACCACATAGTTAGGAATATTTTAAAAGGTTGAAGGTTTATAGCTATTGGAACTTACAACAGAAGTAAGAAATCTCATACTTTAGAATCTTCCGGGTTCAGCAGCCCGGAGCTGACAACTTGAGCTAGTCCAAGTGGGGAACAAACAGACTCACCATGGAATAATGCCGCAGGAAACTCTGAGCAAAGGTGGACAATATACATGTTGGTTTTGCTTTGCTCTTTTTTTATTTTTATTTTTTTTGGTCTCTGTTCATTGGCTCCTCAATGTCTGTGTACCTCCATTCTGGTGACTAGAGAAGGTGCCTGAGTGATTGGATACCTCCCACCCCCACCATTGGTGGGTTCTTCTGCCACACATGTGCACAGATATCTTCATCATTTAAAGCTGCATATGAGTAATTGATGGTCTGTTTCACAGTCTGCCCCTGGCCTTGTTTTCACTGATGATATGGAGCTTTTCCATCGTCTCTTTCCACAGATGTAGTTAGTTTGATTTCTATGTATTCCATCTGGTGAGGTCCATGTGTATAGTCGTCTCATGCTGTCTAAAGAAGGCATTTGAAATGAACATATCATTGGTTTTGCAGAATTCTATTATACGTTCTCCAACATCATTTCTATCACCAAGGCCATATTTTCCAACTGCTGATCCTTCCTCTTTGCGCCCAACCTTTGCATTCCAATCACAAGTAATGATCAGTACCTCAAAAACCAAACACTCTGGGTAGTAGAAGAAATAAAACGTAAACTCAGAAATTTCCTAGAAACAAATGAGAGCAAATTCACAACATACCAAAATCTTTGGAACATGGCAAAACCAGGGCTGAGAGGACAATTTTTTGTAATAAATGCACACATCCAAAAAGAAGAAAGAACCAAAATTAACACATTAACACAGTATCTACAACTATTAGAAACAGACCAATAGCTTAATTGCTGTTTTTCCCTCACTTCCCCTTATCTGTGACCAACATGATCACCAATCAGAGTGCATGTATGCTCATGTATTCCCATTGAGTTCTAGTCTTGGAATGGGCCTTACCCAGAGGGGACCCAACCACTTGCCTTGATGCCTCCTGGGCGAGCAACTTGCTTTTTCTTGTAGTAGTCAGTAGGACTGCCATTATTGTTTTGTATTTTCCTCTTGGTCTTTCTTTCAAGAAATATCTTCTGTTCTTCTAGCTGCGTCAGACTGATCTGCTAGTCCTTTCAAGTGGAAAATTCCCACCTCAGAAGATTCTGGATGGGGTTCAGGATTCCACCTATGGTCTTATGTAATGCAGAGGCTCCACCAGAAGCCTCCTTCACTGGGCATGCTGTAGCCCCATTTTAGGTATTCCAATCAGTTATAGGCAGAAGACGGACTTTACAAGCTTTCTATGGTGCTATTTCTGGCTATTCCTTTCTCTCCCCCTCAAATGTCTATTTTATAATGGTATGGGATGGAAACCGAGATTCAAAAGATAGCCAAGCATCTTAACATTATTTCCCTCCCTTGCCCATCCAACCATGCCTCAATCCCTGTACTCCAGAACCCTGTTGTTCCAAGGTTGTGTATACATCATTTACCCCCGTCCCACTTAGCCCATACAAACTTGCCTAATTGTTTCCCATCCAACTTGCTCTTCCATTCCCCTTGCCCTTCTTGTGTATTGCCCCCTTCCCAGCTCCCAAACTATCCTGTGTCTATTCCTTACCCTATGTTCCTCCTTCCCCTCACCCCACTCCCTACATTCCTATAACCAGCAAATAATTCCCCATACCTTTAGTATGGGTTCTGTTTCTTAGTCTTTTACATTAGTGGTCCTTATACAGTGTTTCTCCTTTTGTAACCAACTAATTTCACTCAACATAGTGTTCTCAAGGTTCATCCATGTTATGCGGTGGCTTGCAGCTTACTTGTTATTCTTCAAGCTAGCATAGTATTTCATTGTGTGTATGTACCACAGTTTGTTATTCCATTCTTCTGTTGGTGAGCACTTAGGCTGTCTCCATCTTTTTGCTACTGTAAATAGTGCTGCTATGAACATTGGTGTGCATATACCTACTTGTGTTTGGCTTGTATTTCTTGTGGGTAAATACCAAGAAGAGGAATTGCTGGATCATAAGGTATTTCTATTTCCAACCTTCTGAGGAAGCGCCATATTGCTTTCCAGAGAGTTTGGACCATTTTGCAATATTGCTTTCCAGAGAGTTTGGACCATTTTGCAATCCCACCAGCAATTCAGGAGTTTCCCAGTCTCTCCACATCCTCGCCAGCATTTATTGTCCTCTACTTTTTTGATCTTTGCTGTTATTGCTAGTGTGAGATGATATCTCATTGTTGTTTTGATTTGCATCTCTCTGATGGCTAGTGATCATGAACATTTCTTCATATGTTGGCTGACCGGATCTCCTCTTTGGTGAAGTGTTTGTTCATGTCCGGTACCCACTTTTTAATTGGGCTATTTGTCTTTTTCTTTTAGAGGTGTTGTAGTTTCCTATACATTTTAGAAATGAGTTCCTTGTCTGATGTGTCATTGCAAAAGATTTTTTCACATTCTGTGGGTTCCCTTTTTACTCTGTGGTGAAGTCTTTTGTTACACATAAGTTTTTAATTTTTAGTATGTCCCAATCATTTATTTTGTCTTCTTTTGATTATGTAGTTTTCAAAATGTTTTGTAGTCTGTGTATTCTCTGCATTAGAGCCCTTACATTTATTCCTATTTTTTTCAATGATGGCCTTTTTAATTCTGGGATTCACATTTAGGTTTAATCCATGCTGAGTTGGTTTTTGTATAAAGTGTGAGGTACAGTCTTTTTCATATCACTTTCCATATCTGCCAGCACAAATCTATTGCAAATACTACTCCTTCCTCATACGGTATATTTAGGCACTTTGTCGAAAATTGGTTGGCTCTCTGTGGATGGGTTAATTTCTGGATTCTCAATTATGTTCCATTGATCAATGTATTTTTCATTGTACCAGTACCAAGCTATTTTGATCACTGTAGCGGCATAATGAAACTTTGCAGTCAGGATAATTTGAGTCGAATTGGTGACAACTCTTCCCTGAATATTTGGTAGAACTCACCAGTGAAGCCATCTTGGCCTGGACTTCTGTTGGTTGGGAGTTTTTTGATGACTTGATCAATTTCTTCTCTGTTATGGGTCTGTTCAGGTTTTCTACTTCACTGTGTATAAGTTTAGGTAGGTCGTGTTTTTCTAAAAATGTGTCCATCTTGTCTGAGTTTTCAACTTTATTGGAGTACAGCTTATCATAGCATTCTGTTATTATCCTTTCGATTTCCTTTTGTTCCATTGTGACATCACCCATGTGGTTTCTAATGGGTGTTATTTGTGTCTTCGCCCTCTTTTCTTTTGTTAGGTTTACCAATGGTCTGTCAATTTTGTTAATCCTATCAAAGAACCAGCTTCTTTTCCTTATGATTCTTTCTATAGTTTTTCTGTTTTCTATCATTTATTTCTGCTCTAATTTTTATTATTTCTTTTATTTTGGTGACTGTTCAATAGACTCCTGTGAACCCAGGTGAAGTTCTGGTTGGCCAACATTGTGACAAGACCTGGGGACTCCTGGCCCCAGAGCCAGTGACATAGTCACAGAGGTCTAGAGTGGAGAATGAAGTGCCCACCTTATAAGAAGAGAGGGCATAGGCACAAGAACACCCACACTTGCAGATAATACCTACTTGACCTGGCCTCAATGGCTTGAGGATCAGATTCAACTAGAAGAAGAAAGAAGAGGAATAAAAGAGTTATCTGATACTCTTTTATTTGATGAACCTGACCTTCACTTATGGATACAGTAGCTCAAAAGAGGGAACAAATCCTTACAGCAAGGATTATTCCCACACCTTCGATACACAGAGTAGACAGGGATGGGCAAATTGGACACTGGCTACCCAAAATGGATGGGGCTACAAAGGCAAGAAGTGACTGGCTTACAAACTTTCAAGAGGAAGCCTATATCCAGAGGGTACGGAGGAATGTGGAATTTCTACTGAGTAGTATCCAATCTGTGTTGGCTGGGCTGATGAAAGGAGATTGGATAATACTCATGTGGTACTATAGCAAATAATTGCTATTAGGACTTCACTGTGATGGTTGGAAATGTAAAGGTAGACATTTTATTGTAAAAGGACAGAGTGGTTGAATTTGCAATCCAGGAGCGGAGGTCCCTGGGACCATAAGGGAGAAGAACGGAATGCAGGACCCTACTCAGAGAAACAGTGATACCAGAGATGGAGGCAGAGATGAATGTGTGGAGTGATGGAGAGGCTGGGGACTCTAGACCCAGAGAGGGAGAGGGGCTATGTGCTGACCGCCAGGGGGCAGGCTTGCAGGGTATATCCTTTGGTTGTTTGATGATGCATGGAGGGGGATTGTAACCATGACAATGAAATGATATAGGATAGGATGAATGGAAAGCTAATGTTTTCCCATGTAAACTATCACATAGTTCACAATAAAACATTAAAAAAAAAAAAAAAAGAAAACCTATGATGAAAGCTCAATACAGTATACAAAGTACAATATGGGAAAACTGAATTATGAGAAAACTGAAGCAGAACAAGTTTGTGTATTTTGCCCATTGGTTAATTATATAGTAAATGTTAAAGCTAGGATTTATAATCAGGTAATCTAGTCTCACAGATCACACTCTTGAATACTGAGTATTGTTGTTATTGCTGTTAAATGCTGTATGTTGGTTCCAACTCATAGGACCCTGTATAGGTTTGGGTTTCCAAGTATTAGCTCATGGGTTTGAAACGTTGACTTTTTGGTGAAAGCTTATTCTACAGCGCCACACCAGGACCCCTGGAATCCTGCCTCTTAACCATTCTCATGTATGATACCTCAAGCATATGTACAAGAGATTGTCAAAGGTATGATTACATTAGAGAGAATTACAGTGCCTTAGAATATGAGCCTGCTAATATTACATGCTTGCTGAAAGTGAAGAGGACTTGAAACATTTACTTATGAAGATCAAAGAGCACAGCCTTCAATATGGATTACATCTCAATGTCAAGAAAACAAAAATCCTCACCACTGGACCAGTAAACAACATTCTTATCAATGGAGAAAAGATTGAAGTTGTCAAGGACTTCATTCTTCTTGGATCAACTATCAACACTCGCGGAAGCAGCAGTCAAGAGATCAGACGACATATTGCACTGGGCAAATCTGCTGCACAGGAAATTTTTAAAGTATTGAAGAGCAAAGATGTCAGCTTGAGGACTAAGGTGCGCCTGACCCAGGCCATGGTGTTTTCAATAGCCTCATATGGATGCAAAATCTGGACAGTGAATAAGGAAGATCGTAGAAGAATTGTTGCCTTTGAGTTGTGGTGTTGGAGGAGAATACTGAAAGTGCCATAGACTGCCAAAAGAACCAACAGATCTGTTTTGGAGGAAGTGCAGCCAGAGTGCTCCTTGGAGGCCAGGATGGCTAAGTTTCGTCTCTCATACTTTGGACATATTGTCCAGAGAGAACAGTCACTGGAGAAGGATGTCATGCTGGGTAAGGTGGAGGTTCAGAGAAAAAGAGGAAGACCCCTAATGAGATGGATTGGCCAGGTGGCATCATTGATGGACTCAAGTGTGGCAGTGGTAGTGAGGTTGGCCCAGGATTGGACATTGTTTCATTCTGCTGTTCATGGGGTCACTATGAGTCGGTTCCGACTCGATGGCACCTGACAGCAACAACAACAATATTACATAAATGCTTTATTTTGTTTTTTTAATCAATTTAGAGTCCCACAAGCTGAGAATGTTCCTGTAGCTGTGTATACCCTATTTGTGAATAGCATGGGTCCTCTGTTTTTGGGTGTTTGTTGTTGTTGTTTTGTATTTATTTCAAGAATACATAAATATTCTTTCCCAAAAGACTCTTTGTAGAGAACAGTCAATTCAACATAATAATCATTCTCTTAAAGCATTTTGGGGTTCCCAAATTAATACAGATGCTACACTGACTTTTAGTATGTTGTTGTTGTGCTGTTATGTGTTGTCTAGTCAGTTCTGACTCATGATGCCACTGTATAGAGTTTCCAAGGAGAGGCTGGTGAGTTTGTACCACCGACCTTGTGGTTCAAAGTGACCTTGAGGTTCAGTGGCCACACCAGTGTATTCATCTAGAATTTGGGCATAAGTGTTTCTTTAGTAAGACTTAACATTATCAGACATTCCAAAGTCTTGTCTTTCTCACTGTAGAGTGGTATATCAGTATATTTTGAAATTGAGTTTCTCTGAGTACCAATGAAATTATGCATATTCTCTAGTTTATCTATTTGTGTTTCATCATCTGTGTAAAAGGAGTTCTTATTTTTTGCTTAGTTTTCTACTGCTTTTATTGTATCTTTATTGATATGTGTGCATATATGTACATATTTATTGTGACTGATACCTCATATTCTGGGTTGATCAGTGGCAGCCCCATTAAACCACCTCTGAATATAATCAGTTTAACCCAGATGCTCTCCTTCCTCCTGAAAGTATATAGGAATATTAAGAACAATGTAACATTTTAGGCATAGATAAATGAAGCCCGGTGCCTGAGATCTTGCTCACAAACAAAAGTTTTCAAAGTGTACAAAGACAGCTTGGGTCCTTTCAGGAAACTTGCTTTATGTTATGTATCCTTAAGAAACCGCACATCGCTACTCTAGATCATTTAAGCCTAAAAGTTAATATATAACAGCTTGATTGAACCTTTTTTTCTGTAAGAATAAAAATGTTAGATTGTTAAGAAAAACTATGAAAATATCTTAAAAGTTGTTCCTGTGAATCATTATGTCCTGTTTTCAATGATTAATCACATTTCAGTTCCGTATCCTGTCTTAACCACATCCTCCCTGAGTAAATTACATCCTTCCTTTGTAATAAATCCCTCCCTAAAAAAGAGAATAAAAGGCTGAGGTAGAGTGAATTCTGCATGCAATGCTGTGCAATGCTGGGCAATGCTAGGCAATATGTTTGCAGATCTGTCTACCTTCCAGCTTGCATCATATCTATGTGTCTGTCTTTTTTGTATATATTTCGTCTCTCTCTTTCTCTATCACTTTCACCTCCAGATCTCCCTTCTTCATGACACACACACTTCCTTGTCCAGGCGGGACCCTGACATAGGACCTCGACACTCATAGTTTGTGTCTTCTAGTGTTCTTTTTTATACTTCCTTTTTTATATTAATTATTACTTGATATACATAGAATCATTGACAGGTTTCCCATTATCCAATTTATAAAGGAAATTCACCAGTATTTTCTTCTAGTATTTTTATGGCTCCATTCGTTTGTTTGTTCATTCTTGTGGGTTTTTTGGTGCTTAGGTATTTGATCCAATTTGAATTTATTCTTATGTAAAACTGTATAAGACAGTTTTCCAACTGGTTATCTTGTTGCTGCCTAGACAGATTTTTTTTTCTTAAATATATCCTTTCTTAATAAATTTGAGATATTATCTTTATCATGCAACAAATTTCCTTTTGCATTTATATTTATGTATTTTTTTTTCTATTCTGTTTCCTTAGTTTTCCAGTTTATTCATTCATTGGCATTACATTGTTTTAATTATAGAAGTTCATAGCATATTCTAGTATACCAGTAATATTTTCTCCTTATTGTAATTCTTCATAAATATTTTTCCTATCTTCCTGTTCAATATTTATAAATTAAATTCTTTGTGATATAATTGTAGATTCACATGAAGGTTAAAGAAACAATAGAGTAACTATGTGCCCTTTACCCTGTTTTCCCTAATGAGACTATCTTGTGAAATTATAATACAGTATCACAGTCAGCCTTCTCACTATGGTAATTTTCCGAATTCATGAACATATTATGTCTCTTTATTTATTTAGGAGTAAGTTTTATTTCTTTAATTAGCATTTTATCATTTTCAGCATATAGATTATATGTTTTATTAAGTTATGCTTAAATATTTCTCTTTCTTTTGTATGTTTTTCAACTATTTATGCTTTAATATGAACTTTAGAATCAAATTCTCTATTGCCAGAAGTTAAGAGGTTTATTTGGATTATAATTAACTTATTAAGTTGTGAAAATTTGACATCTTTATGGTAGTAAGTCATTCTGTCCAAACACAGAGGACGCCTTCCAATTCAAGTCTCCTTTCCTGCTTTGTTAGGAATGTTTTAAATTCTTCTTTTATTTAGAATTTGTTCACAATTATTTACTAATGAGATTGGTATACAATTAACTTTTTTTTGTGTTAACTTTTTCAAGTTATCTCTCAATGTTAAATATGAATGTGTTAGATAATATCGTAGTAAAGCGCAATGAGTTTATTAATCTAGTTTAGAAGACATCTCCATCAGAAACTTTTGGCATACAGCACCTTTGATATTATTGCACTGAAATATTTTATCAGACATCTTTATAAGATACTTCAGATCCTATCAGCCTCATTTTTCCCTATGCATTTGCCTTTATGTTCCATCCCCATGCATGTCAGTGGCAATCTACTTTGCGTGGGTACTGAACAGCAACGTCTGTAAGCCCAACCAGACAATGTCTGCACTCATGCCTTTGCTAAGCATGTCTTGACATTTTTGCATATTCAACCAGGAAGTGCAGTGAATTAATGCCCCCTGTGGTACACTTTTGCTCATGAGAAACAGAACCCAACATATAAATGTCATTCATTTCTTTCCCTAAATTCACTAAGAAGTTGTCTTTACATAGCTTCTCAGGAGGTGGATACATAAGCTCAATTAGTCATGCTAGATACAAAAGATGGATAACTTAATCATGCATTGCCTCACTGGCTCTCCCTCCTTCTTTCCTTCATTCTTTTTCCCTTACTCCTGCTCCTAAAAATGTGCTCTCTAGAAAGAACAGTACACCACATTTACTACTGTCTGAAGATCTGCTTTCAGGGAAATCCAAGCTAAAACAAATATAACAATTACTGGCCAAGGTTTATGTTAATATCATTCCTGCAAGATTAAGAAATATAAAAGCCAAACTTTCTCGCTATAAACACAATTGCATATGCATTTGAATGTTACAAAAAGTTGACTTGTGATATTTATTTTAAGATTTGATCAAACTATCTGGTGCATAAAAGCTATGCTGTTGCTACATGCCACCAAGTAGTTTCTGACTTATGGGATATAAATATTTGCAGGAGCAGAAAGTCTCATCTTTTTTCCCTCAGAGCAGCTGGTGGGCTCAAACCACCTGCCTTGTGTTTTACAGTCCAGTATTTATCTTACAGAGTCACCACACTTTAGATGAAAGACCATGTTATTGTTGTTGTGAAGTGCTATCAAATTGGATTTGACTCAAAGTGACCCTGTACAGGTTTCCCAAGGAACTGCTGGGGAGTTGAACGGTCAACCTTGCAGTTTGCAGTCCAGTTCTTATCCTACAGTCCCACCTTAGGTTTCCATAAAAGACCATAGTTGTCGTTGTTATTGTTAAATGTTGTCAAGTGGGTGCAGACTCACAGTGACCCTATATAGAGTTTCCAAAGAGTGGCTGGTAAATTTGAACTGCGGACCTTGAGGCTAAAACCAACATTGCAGTGCTTATCCTACAGTGCCACACCAGGACTCCTTATTAGACACTTAACAGACATTTGTTAGTTAAATGAATGCTGATTACTTGTAAAACATAGTCCATGGGATTAGGATAGGGTAGCATATCTCTTAAAACCATGTTTAGCGTTTCTGTCATTGTTCTATTCTAGAAACTTGGCTAAATTGCATCATAAGTTGGTTCTTTGTTGCTTAGTAGAAGGACAGATATCCAAAAGTATGCTTCACATTGCCCTTATGTGATAGCACATTCAATACTGAGCTTTAAATGGCTCACATTGCCATTATGTGATAGCACATTCAATGCTGAGCTTTAAATGGCTCGAAATGATTTGTTGCAATTTATCACACGATTTTAAAAGCTAATTGCAAATTTATATCATAACTATACTTTCCATTTAGCTTGTAGAAAACATTAGACCTAAACAACATCCAATTAATTTGACTAGAGCAAACTTTCAGCAACTATGCCAGTGGTGGGCTCTTTTTTATTATTATTTTATTTTACAAAGATCTTCTCAGGACCTTTGAAAAAGAACAGTTTGTTTCTACTTCATGCATTAGTCTTCTAATGTGCTTTGATCTCTTTAAAGATATTCATATAGTCTAAATAGCTACCACATTCTTAAAGAAATAAGTGAAATCTGGATTTAAAATAATTGATACCTAAGGGAAAATTTATTAAATGCAGTAATCTTTATTCACCATGTAAAAGGTTTTTTTTTAGATCAAACATTAAAGGTGAGCAAATCCTTTTTTTTTTTTTTTTTCTTTTTTAAAACTCGTTATTTAAGTCTAAGGATATCTATTCACTATTTAATAGTGAAATGCCAAAAAAAAAAAATTAAATTACTTAAGTAGAAGCAACTTGTCAAATTTATCCACATTTGAAATGTCTTCTTGTGCCCACCATCACCCTCCCCGCCTCCAGCTTAATTTAAGAGAGATAGTGCATAAAAGAAGTAACATGATGACAAATTTTAACAAGCATTTGCAGTCTTTTAACATTGTACCATTTTTCACTTACATGTAGATAGATGGATGGATTTTTTGAAAACAAGTAATTTCCATTTTGACTTTAAGGATTCCTATGGGAGTTTATTTTATGTGTAATTCCTCACTCTTAAAAAAAATCAAACAAAAACAAAATACATTTTCTTGCAATTACATTCCCTTTCTTCAATTGAAGTTCAAATCTTATTATACCTAAATTTGAGAAGGAAACTGGTTTTGAATATGAGGAATTTCACTCTAGAGATCTCATTTCAGTTACTAAAAGCCATATGGCTAAAAAATTACAATGTTCCATGGTCTAGAAGTGCAATAGATTGTGTTTTGGAGTGACACCTAAGGGAAGTGTAGATTCTATTGAAGAAAAATTAAAAGAACAAATATATAACAGTGAAATTGAGAGAGTAAAGCTATGAAAGAAATTGGGTGGAAACGCATTCCTGTGGCTCTTGAGAGGAAACACAGCACACATTTAGGTTTGACATTGCAGCTGCTAAATATGGGGAAAGTTTTTTCTTCATTCAGAAATAAAATAACTTTGTATCTCTCTTGTTGGTCTTAAATAAAACTGTTTTACTTTCTGATCTGAAGTGGATGTGTTCTATGATTGTGAATGATCAACATAAAGATAAGTAATAGTATTTGTGGGCTTAGCATTCTTCCAGATTATGACCACGAATTTTAGAAAAGAATTGATGCATTTGAGTAATGTTGTTAGAGGAGAATATTAAAAGTACCATGAACTGCCAGAAGAACAAATGAATCTGTGTTAGAAGAAGTACAGTCAGAATGTTCCATAGACGCCCGGATGCCCAGATTTCATCTCTCATATTTCGTACAGATAATCAGGAGGGACCAGTCCCTGGAGAAGGACATCATGCTTGGTAAAGAGGAAGAACCCCAGTGAGATGAACGGACACAGTGACAGCAGCAATGATCTTAAGCATAGCAGTGACTGTGGTGTTGTACAGGACAGGACAGTGATTAGTTCTGTTGTGCATCAGATCACTACGAAGACTGGAAAGCACCTAGTGTGTGTGTGTGTCTATACTTTGCATGACTGACCACATTGATTCTATGTGTATTCATTTATTAAGGTAAGCTTGACATTATTGTACATCAGACCAAACTACTAGTAAACATATGCATATATTTATCCCAGAAACCTGAGATCCTTGAAAGTCTGCATTTTGATAATTACAGTTTTCTGATTGACAATGCATAAAGGTGAGGCAGAATCGACTTATGAAGAATGTTGCTTTAGCTTACAGTACAGTAAGTTTCTGGGTTATGAACATCTGATTTACAGATAATTTGTACTTTCCCTTTAATGTTATGTAAATTTGCCTTAACTTTGAAAGTAGTGAACCAGTCCCTACTCACAAAATATTCTTCATCATAATCATCTTCACTTGTTGCATTGTGTATCTCTCTTTTTTTCTTTTAAGTTTATACTGTGAATTGAGTGAAAATTTACTGGGCAGATCATTTGTTTTACATTCAACAAATCATTGCAATGATTACAATCCCCTCCATGCACCATCCGCTACCTCTATTATATTTTTATTTATTTATTTATTGATGTACACATACCACATTGAAAATATATACTCATTTAAATGTTCAAAGGGCACATTTTGCAAGCCTGTGTCCTGCCCACAGGAACATGGTCTTTCTCAGTCCATTGTCCTGTAGTCCACTGCTGCTCTCTCTCTCTATGTCATTACCATCTCACCTTTTAAATCATGGAAAAGTCTTCAAGACATTCCTTGAACTAAATTAAGGTTAAATAAGAGCTGTATGAACCTATTCAGACTTACCTACAAATTTAGCTTAGAGACACTGAGGAAGGGATGCTGTTCATGACCTATGGACTGCCTGTACACTAAATGAAGACTTTAGTGAAGGCTTTTCAGGCTAAACACCTTTGAACATATTGATTGCAGACAATTTTTCAAATAAAGAAAATATTTTCTTGCTGCGTTTTCAAGAATAAGAGTATAAATTTCAAACTTCACAGTGATTTGTTGTTGTTGTTAAGTGTTGTTGAGTCAGTTACAAGCCATATCGACCCTGTATAGGGTTTCTGAGGAACAGTTGGTGAGTTTGAACCACTGACCTTGCAGTTCAAATGGCTTTACATTCTGGCGCATTAACATACAGCACCGCATCTGGATTGTTGTTGTTGTTAGGTGTCATGGAGTCGGTTCTGACTCATAGCCACCCTGTACAGGGTTTCTGAGGCTATACATCTTTACGGGAGCAGAGAGTTTCGAACTGCTGACCCTGAGGTTAGCAGCTCAATTTGTAACCACTATGCTACAGAGCTCCTTAAGGATCCTGGAATGTAGATTGAAAAAGTTGTGGAAAAGGTTTTTTTGGGGAAGGAGACTTTGAGAGAAAAATGACTCAGTGGTACTCTTTGGCATTATCATTATGAGACATCAACTAGTGGATCCTTATCTCAAAAGAAGTATTGCCTGGATAGAATAAGTAGAAAGAACATTTGCATAACTTCTGAAAGTCAGGTTGAAGTAATAGACTAGGTTACCAAGAGACGATTCTCCAAAAAAAAGAGTAGACAGTATGAGAGATGATCTGACTTTTAGACATCCATATGTGTCTCATTGTCTTAGAACTTCTTTACTATTGTCTGCAGAAGGAAATAGTATGGTTTTATTGCAAACGGCTGCTTGCCTTGTCTGAAAATTTAAGTATCTTTGGAAATTAAACATTTAAAATAACATTATTTGCAATAACATAAACCATGTTTTGATAATCAGAATTTGTAGCAGTTGTTTCATTCAAGGTATCATGGGATTTTCCTTTGTTTCCGTATTTTCCCCTTAAATTATACACATTTCCTGACCCTTTGCCAAGCCCCTGGTAGTGAAGTATTATTTAGGAGATCAAACACAGATCATATGAAAGAAACATCTGTTGTAGCTATTGTTTTTTTAGAAGTTCAGGTTGCCCAAGAGGTCCACCAAGCAATATTTTCCAATTCTTGTTTCTGTACAACTGGGGGATTTTGTTGGCAGCAAAGAAAAAAAAAGGTCTTTAATTTAGTGTTTGAGATGTGTGCGTCCTGAAGTTATTTTTACAGAAAATGTTTCAAAGAAAAAAATCCATGGTGACTATTTCAGTATTTTCAGCTCTGCAAAATCAACTAGTGCTAAAAATCTCATCATTGTAAATGGAAAAGGAAAAGCCATAGAGCAAGGGATGGGAAGCAGCTGTTGCTTTAATTATCTCTTGATTTCCTAGTTCCATCCCCACCTATTGCTTTAATCCCCTCAATTATTCTAATTCAAGTCTCAAAACAGAGCTCATTTTCAGGGGGAGAAGACAGTCCTTTTGGCCAACATTGCTCTCTATTCATATTTTACTAGCCCCTGTTTCCGGGTCAGTTGTTGGGTTTTCCATTCTCTTTTAAAAAACATCAAAAAGAAAAGATAAATTATATTTTAATTACACAGCATGGTTATAGCTTTGGGAAATAATTACATAAACTGAAAGTGCTTCATCTGTTTAGAATATAACTTCCAACAGAATGGTGGTGTCAGTGAAACTGGTGATGGTAAAGACATCTAAGAATTAATGCAAGAAGTTTCATAGAAGGAACATTCTCTTGTTCTTCAATTCCTAAATTCAAAATTGATTATAGGTTTTATTATTTTCATTAAAACAATCCAACTGAAACACCATGCTATATAAAAGTTACTCTATGGGATAAAACAAAGACTCATTTTAAAAGTTGTAGACTAGGGGCTCTGTAAAGCAGAACTCTTCAACTCATGGTTCCTGTTACATTGGTACTGAGTTTCACACTTCGTTGTAGCTAGTTCTAGGTAGGATCCCACAGAATATTGAAAAAACTCAGATATTTTCACACAATTGGCATGGTCTTTTACAATGAATACATAATACCAGAGAGATGGAAGAATCAAAGACAGAAGAAGAAAAATATTACTTTATTATCATTACCATGGAGGGTGCTCTCCTCAGTCACTCTATAGAGCCAATTAATTATCTAATGTAAAATCACTGTCATTAAGCATTGTTAGCAAAATCATTATTTTCAATATAATTATCATCTTATTCCCAATGAAAAACATTTTCAAAGCATTTTGTGTCCCAAGGGACACAAAAATGTTGTGATACTGTGTGGATCAAAACAAGAGTCTGATAATGTTATATGGTTTATGTCAATATTACCTGGCATAATATTATGAGATATATATATATATGTGTGTGTGTGTGTACTCCTTTCATTTTGAAATAATTTTAGACATAAAGAGGAGTTGCAGAATTAATTCAGAGTGTTTTCATATGTGCTTCACACAGATTTGCTGATGTTAACATTTTGTATAACCTTAGTATGATTCTCAAAATAAGAAAATTAACTTTGATACAGTACTCTTAACTAAACTGCAAACTTTAGATTTAACTAGCTTTTCCAGGAAAGTATTAATCTGTTCCAGGGTCCAATATAGTATACTTCGTTGAATTTATTTTCATGTCTTTGTTTCTTTCATTTGTGTTATTTCCTTTGTATTTCCAGATTATGATGAACCTCTCCAACTTACTATTTTACAACCTCTCAACTTATAAAAAGTAGAAGTTATTAAATAAAAGGTTGACATTTATCAAATCCCCTTCTCTTTCATAATGTTGATGATAGCTGTGATTTCTACCATTCTTGTGATAGGCAGTATTGATAAAGTTTAGCCACCAATAATAGGATGGGGCAAATCTATGATTTTTCAGGAAACCATACAACCAACATGGAATGAGCATCATATTTATCCTGTGATCTGGTCCTTAATTTCCTAAATGTACAAGTCATAATATATGATTGTTGTTGTTGTCATGTGGTTATATAAAGTTCCTGAAGAGCATCTTGTGGTTTGTGGTCCAGTGCTGATCTTACACCGTTGCACCAGGAGTCCTATATATGATGTTTTGTTGTTAAGTGCTGTTGAGTAGGCTTCGAGTCATCATGACCCTGTATAGGGTTTCCGAGAAGCAGCTGGTGAACTTGAACTGCCAACCCTGTGGTTCAAACCAACTTTGCAATCCAGAGCATTAACACACAGCACCACACCAGGACTCTTAAGTATGACTGTTGTTGTTATGTGCCGTGGAGTCAGTTCCGACTCATAGCGACCCTGTACAGGGTTTCCGAGACTGTAAATCTTCACGGGAGCAGAAAATCTAATCTTTCTCCCACGGAACAGCTGGTAGTTTCGAACTGCTGACCTTGCAGTTCACAGCCCGATTCGTAACCACTACGCTATCAGAGCTCCTTGACTAGGCTTCTATTAATGTTAACAACCTACCCTGCACTTGTATCTTATGAACTTGTA
Source organism: Chrysochloris asiatica (assembly GCF_000296735.1). Classification (NCBI taxonomy): domain Eukaryota; kingdom Metazoa; phylum Chordata; class Mammalia; order Afrosoricida; family Chrysochloridae; genus Chrysochloris; species Chrysochloris asiatica. Next base: position 2,295,175 of record NW_006408703.1, read on the forward strand.
CCATATGAACTATTAAGATGAGTTATACTTTAAAACTACCTTTTAAAATTAAGAAATTTAATTTAGAGAGATCAGAGTCACCTGGAATGACCATCACCTGATTTTCCTTCCCCAGTGGGCCATAGAAACTCTTTTAAATTCTGGTCCCTTTTCATAATATTCTTGCTGTTGTCCCCTAGTGGTACTGCTATCATGACCACTTCAATCTAGGGACACTGGATCCACTCTTAGTGGCACTCATTCCAGTTATCCCAGAATTAAAAAGAGCATACTCTCTTTAATTCTTGTGCAGAACTGGACATTGTATGTTGTTTTATATATACATTTGTGGCTTTCTTCCTGTTCTTTTTAAAATTCCTTCAGTATTTTTCCACTCTCTCATTAGATCATAAGTGCTTTTGTAATCCCCTACAGTTCTATGTATAGTCAACTCTTGATTATCTGAGCTAATGGAGGGGAGCATTAGCATGTATGATATCAGAGGACAAATAAATTTCCCAGGGGTTTGTATCAGTTCTATGAAAGCATCTGAGTCCCGGAGGCAGGAAAACCAAAATCTAAAAGAAGCAGAGAGCTGAGAAGCGTTCTGAATGAAAAAGTGAGATGTCACATTCTCACAGAACCATGAACTACTGCTGCAGCTGCTAGTAAGATTTGGTTCTATCCTGGCCAGATTGTTGGAAGATTCTCAAGAGGACTCCAAGGATCTGTAGGCACTGGCCCTCTCTTTTTTGGCATCAATGCTTGGCTTAGCATAGTATCAGACCAGGGCAATGGAAATGCAATAAATGGACACAGACAGAGGATTATCAGCAGAGGTCAATAAAACAGGGCATTTATGAAGCAGAGTCATGGTAACACAGTGGGTTAAGCACTCAACTGCTCGTCAAAATGTTGATATTTGAACACATCAGCGGTTGTAAATATTTATAGCCTCAGAATGAGCTTTATGCTCCCTCAAATATTTAAAGCCTCAGAAACCCTATACAGGATTGCCATGAGTTGGAATCCACTCAACAACACTTAACAGTAACAACAAAAGCAAACCATTTGCAACAGTTGTACTCTATAATGAGTCAGGATCTACTTAATGTTTGCTTGTTTGTTTGGGTTTATGGAGCAAGGGAGAAGAAACAGTGTTAGTGAAGGGTCTTGCCTTAGGAAGCATGTATGTTAATTTGATAAAGATTTCTCCCTTCCTTTCAATCCCAGTTTCCACCTTATCCCTTAAACATTTAAACCAAACCAAGCCCACTGATCTTTAGTCAATTCCTACTCATAGAGACCCTGAAAGACAAGGTTGTAATCTTTCCAAGTTGAAGTCTTTACAGAAATAGACAAGTTTTTCTCCTGTAGAGCAGTTGGTAGGTTTTAACTATTTGACATAACCAGAACTCATCTTGTTTAGACACAAAAACCGTAAACCAAATCCCTCACCGTTGAGTAAATTCTGACTCATGTTGACACAATAAAGAGAGTAGACAAACATCCTGAGTAGTAAGGAATCTGCTATTCATGAAATCCAGTTTCTGTGTCATTGGAACATTCTAATTGCATATCATGGATACTTTAGGAATAATTAAGGCTATCTAGTTAAAGTTTTTAATGTTTTGTTGTATAAGAATAAACTTCAACAAAAGTAGATCTATTTGATTGCATGCAGGGATAGAGAGGATTTTTGAACACAATACTGTAGTTTGCAATCCAGTGAATCAGCACTGGATTGCAAACCACAAGGTTGGCAATTCAAACCCACCAATTGCTCCTTGGAAATCCTATAAGGGTCCATATGTGTCGGAACTGACACTATGGCACTTAACAATAACAACACATTCCATAAATGTGCTTTGCTTATTTTATCATTTTTAATACTTGGAACAACCCAATGAAATAGCTATTAATACACTCATTTGATATGTGAGACTACAGAGGGTCATAGTTAATGAATATCTGTCCCAAAGTTATCCAGCTCTTATGTAGCAAGTTGTGCTTCACAACAGTTCCTTTCTTTTGAAATCCTGTTTCTTTATTCCACATTGTACTGCTTCCAATAGCAGCTACAATTTATGGAATGCCTACTTTATGAAGACCCTGTATTTACAAAATTCCTAACATTACCATTTGTTGTTGTTGTTGTTGTTATGTGCCGTGGAGTCGGTTCCGACTCATAGCGACCCTGCACAGGGTTTCCGAGGCTGTAAATCTTTACGGGAGCAGAAAGCCTCATCTTTCTCCCGCGGAGCAGCTGGTAGTTTCGTACTGCTGACCTTGCGGTTTGCAGCCCTATTCGTACCCACTACGCTACCAGAGCACATGAAAAGTGGCTTTTGATATTTCTATTTCATATTTGAGGACAAAGTTAAATATATATATCTCCAGTACCTTTCCACTACATTCTGATCTTTTCTTCCAAATATGTTTAATTAAGTTTACATATTCTCTACCACAATCAACCCTGAAATTTCTTTGTTTTGTGATTTCATTATTCCTGATTAACAGTATATTTTAACTGTAAACTGACAGACTGTATGTCTGTATATATATACACACACATACTATGCACACAAATATACACATGTGAATATATATGCAAACACTTGTGTACTTTGGAGTTTCAAAAAGCTCATGGAAAAATTCTATTGTTTTTCAATTCCATTTTTCCACAAACTTTTTGAAACCCTTTCATATACATTTATTATTTTACAAGTCACAAAAAAAGGTCCAGATTAGAAAACTGCTCTTAGAGCAGCAAATCTCAAGAAAGTATAAGGCTTTAATAGCAATAATAAATCATTACTTTGCAGCAGCAGATCATGCTAAATAGGAGTCTGTTTTTAGAAATGTGCTTATAGTTCTTCCCCCAATATGAAAATCAGTTTCATTCTTAATTGAAACAATATAATCAGTATTATTATTATGTGCAAAGGTAATTGGGTAATGTTAATTTATTGATTTGTTATTTTGTGGCAGAGTTGTCTATGTTATGACAACACTGAAAATTTGTTTCATATTTATTTCTAGACATGATTGCATTTCCTCCTCATTCATAACTCTGCCAATAGAAGTAAGGGCACCAAATGTCCTGGTGGGAAAGCAGGGGTGACTTGGCTACCCTACTAGGCTTGAGAAGGTCTATCCAGAATTTCTTTAGGAGCAGAAGGAAAGGAGACTATATCTTCCATAAAGAAGGTGCCTGAACCCTGGATTCACCTGGAGACTCATGGGACTGGGGTATGAAGTTATTTCTGACAAAGAGTCACCTGGAGACTCTTTGTCTGGGGTATGAAGTTGTCTCTGACATATCACCCAATGTACTTCAATTCCTCTTCCACCCAACTATCCTTGGGATAGTAATGACCAGAACCTGTTAGAAAGAAATATACAGATTTCCAATGGTAAGGGAGGAAGATGAATAAATATTTTATAACAATAGCAAGAGACCTGTCTATGTCTTGGTGCCCTTAGCAAAGCCAATTGAGCGTCCTGGAAGATGATTCAGGAATCCTCACTCCTCAGTGCCAAGGTGGGATCTCTCTATTGCACCTTAGATAATAGAAGGCCGTCGTTGTGACGGGTGTCCTGTAAGGCCTAGACTTACCTATATATATATATGAGCCACCAGGAAAAACTACACAAAAGTCCAGACTCTGTATTATGGTGCATTCCATAGTTATTTTTCGATAGGTCCATCCTTCTTGAAAGAAACAAATAAACTAAGACTTCATGGCAACTACTATTTCAATCAACTTACTGGTTCCTTCATATTTTCATGTGCAGTGTTAGGACTAGGCAGTTTTAGAAATGTATGGGTCTCATATTTTGGTGTTGAGCATACCTTCCAGAAGTCCTTTAGGCTTCCAGGTTTGAATCCTGTTGACTATCTCTGAATATAGAGACTCTGATCTTCTTTCAGGGTCATCAGTACTTTTTCATTCTTTGCTGTTTTTCTGCTTTCTTTTTGATTTTACTTCTTTTCAATTTATTTATGTGTGACAGTCTGAATCATTCAGTTATCAAATCAGTAAAATCTGTCTTGCAGAATGTCCATTTTATCATTCAAGCCTGAAATTTGTTCTGCAATCCTTTTATTTCCCTCCTGAATTGCTTTCAAAGCCCTCTAGGGAGCTGGCCTGCAAAAATAGAGAATTCTCACATTGTTTCGATGAAAGGTGCTATATAACCACACAGCAGGATTATTGTTCCCTTTCCTCTTTCATTTTGGTCACCCTGACTGATCTCCTCTGCATTGCAAGCACAGTAACCTTTTATTCATCCTAATTTTATTCACTGCTCTGGTTAATTTCTTTCAGGGACATCAGGTAAGTGTTAAGGAAAAGACAGGCATGGGTGTCCCAAGGAAACCCTAAGCAGCTCCCGTCCCTTGTTCCTGATTTCCAACACTTTGTATGACCACTCAGCTGAGCACAGCTGCCACAGCCGTGATCCTTTTCCTGACGAGGTTCCATTTCCCTTGGAGTTTTGGCTTTGTATATAGAACTAGCCTAACCCAATCAAGGCAAACTGAAAAATTAAATTAACTCGTTCATCTAGGTGTTTAATGTAATATTTTGACAGATCTACATAAACTGAAGTTCCTAAATTGTGCATAAGGGAGTAAAATTGATGGATTCAAATTCATTTCTGTTGGTGAAATGCGGAGATTTGTAATCCATCAGCTGTTCTCCCTAATGCACTATCAAGACAGCTCATGCTGCCTTCAAAAGGCATTAAGTGCAAACAACCCTGCTTAAATAATAGTAGCTGCATAACAAAAATTAGCAAAACACAGTTGTAAGTAAAGAGTTGACATTAAGTCATTCTGTTTAAAATCTAACCAAAACAAGCATATAGAGGATATGGAATATTGTACTATTTTTTAACCTCAAAAGAGAAATTTGATGTTATTTATTTTTAAAATTAGCCATTAATTACACACAAAAAAATTAATGAGGAATGACTTAGTAATTGTGAGCAGTGGCATGCACTGACATGTTCAGATATTGGCTCTGTGTGAATGATTCTGTGTCCAGGAGACAAAAAAAATGCATGTAGTCAACATTATTTTTTCCAGAATTTAAATTGTGTGTAGAATGTACTCTAGATAAGAATTGAAACAGAAGAGAAAGACCTCCAAAATACTTCTGAGGTGGTTGGCTTAGGTGTCTCAATAAGTACAGTGTTGATCAAAATATATCATAATGGTTTGAGCAAATATGTGCTACTTGATTCATAAAAATTTGCCATGGCATAAAATAAGAAAAGTGGCCAAATCATTTATGTCTAGCTTTAGCTTTTCACCAAATGTGTTTTATTCATGATGAGAAGGGAAATTATACTCCTTAATTGAAGTTTCCTAAATTGAGGACTATTTCTTCAATGGGAAAAAAGTGTCTTAAAGTGAATATGTTTGGTTTAGTAGCATTTAAGTTAGCCATGTATAAAAAACAGAGCACTTAATTGTGCTTATGAGGAACCTGTAAGGAGCTCTAGTAGCGTGGTGGTTACGAATTAGGCTGCTAACCTCAGGGTCATTAGTTCGAAACTACCAGCTCTTCCACGGGAGAAAGATAAGGCTTTCTGCTCCCGTAAAGATTTACAGCCTCCAAAACCCTGTACTAGGGTCGCTATGAGTCAGAACTGACTCCACGGCACATAACAACAACAACAACAACATGTGGAACCTGTACATAGACCAAGAGGTAGTCATTAAGAAAGATCAAGGGGATATGGCATGGTTTAAAGTCAGGAAAGATGTGTGCAAAAACAATGGTACTAAACCATTCTTCCCACAGCACTCTCTATTCTGTTGGATTCAATAATCCTTTGCAAAGGCCACACAGAATTCGGAGATAGTATTCACTGTAATGGGGTTTATTAGGAAAGTTAACAGGTTGAATTACAGGATCAGATAATGCTCTTGGCCCAGTTGTTCCAATCAGCTGCTGATAAATGCCCACAGTACTCATCACTTCATCATAATCTTCATCCTGAAGACACTCAATTCTAACCTCATGGGTCAGCAAACCTAGCTTCCCCACATAAATATCTAGAGGGAGCTCACTCTACAAGGAAGCTTCCTGCATAAAGTCACTCAGCTCTACTTGCTCAGTGGGCTGGAAAACTCCATGCTCTGTATCATGCTCTAGTTCTTGAATGTGCTGATGCTACTTCTCTAGTGTCACAGGCATCTTTCTGGGTCAAGGAGGTTCAATGCACAGGAATTGTTGGGTGCGTAGGACACAGTCTACTCCTGGCTCTTTCTTCTTAATAGTTGTGAGATTTCCCACTCCTGCTTCTGAGATGGTTCATTTTATACGTATGCCAGAGGTTCAAGTTTTTACAATTACAATGAACTCTGCTAACACCCACAACTGAATCATGCCATCCTCATTATCTTCTCCTTTCTTCTTTTTGCCAGACCCAGCAGGGCAGAAACATTGTTTGGTGGGAGTTACAGACTATGGCTACAAGAGACGTTTAGATACAACATCCATTCCTGATAAAAACACTCAACAAAGTAGGAATTGAAGGGAAATTCCTCAACATAATTAAGAGTATATATACAAAACCAACAGCCTACATT
>NW_006408703.1:2302167-2309827 GCF_000296735.1 Chrysochloris asiatica
ATTAGGAAAGCAATACCATTTACAATAGCTGTCTAAAGGATGAAATATCTAGGAATAAATGTAAACAGAGAAACAAAGGACTTATATAAAGAATATTACAAAACAATACTACAAGAAACCAAAAGAGACCTACAAAAATGGTAGAATGTACCATGTTCCTGGATAGGAAGATTTAACACTGTGAAAATGTCAATACTACCCAAAGCAATTTACACATATAATGCAATCCCAATCCAGATTGCAATGCCATTCTTCAAAGAGATGGAAAAAACAATTACAAACTTTATGGAAAGCAATTACAAACTATGTGGAAAGCAAAGAGACCCAGGATAAGCAAAGCACTGCTTCAGAAGAAAAATAGGTTGGAAACCTCTCACAACCTGACTGCAAAATTTATTACACGGCTACAGTGGTCAAAAGAGCTTGATACTGGTACAATGAAAGATACATTGATTAATGGAACAGAATTGAGAATCCAGAAATTAACCCAGCCACATACAGCCAACTGATTTTTACGAAGTCCCTAAATATATCGCATGGGGAGGTGATAGTCTCTTCAACAGATGGTGCTGGCAGAACTGAAAAGTGATATGCAAAAGATTGAAACAAGATCTTCATCTCACGCCTTATTCAAAAACCAACTCAATATGGATTAAAGACCTAAATGTGAATCCCTGAATTATGAAGGCCATCATTGAACAAACAGGAACAGATGTGAGGGCATTAAATCAGGGAATACACAGACTACCAAACATTTTGAAAACTACACAAACAAAAGTAGACAAAATAGATGATTGGGATATATTAAAAATTAAAAACGTTTATGTGCATCAAAAGACTTCACCAGAAGAGTAAAGAAGGAACCCACAGAATGGGAAAAAAATCTTTTGCAACGGCACATCAAACAAGGGAAATATTTCTAAAATATATAGGAAACTATAACACCTCAACAACAAAAAGACAAAAACCCAATTAAAAAATGGGCACAGAACATGAACAGACACTTCACCAATGAGGAGATCCAGGCAGCCAACAAACATATGAAGAAATGTTCACGATCACTAGCCATTAGAGAAATGCTAATCAAAACAACAATGAGATATCATCTCACACCAGCAATAATAGCAAAGATCAGAAAAGTAGAGAACAATAAATGTTAGCAGGACAGTGGAGAGACTGGGACACTCCTGCATTGCTGGTGGGATTGCAAACTGATCCAATCTTTCTGGAAAGCTATATGGCACTCCCTTAGAAGATTGGAAATAGAAATACTGTTTGATGCAACAATTCCTCTACTTGGTATTTACCCACAAGAAATACAAGCCACAACACAAGTAGATATATGCACACCAATGTTCATAGCAGCACTATTTACAATAGCAAAAGGATGGAGACAGCCTAAGTGACCATCAACTGAATAATGGATAAACAAACTGTGGTGCATAGACACAATGGAATATTATGCTATCTTGAAGAATAACAAGGAAGTTGCCAGCCACCGCATAACATGGATGAATTTTGAGGACATTATGTTGAGTAAAATTAGTCAGTCACAAAAGGAGAAATACTGCATAGGACCACTACTGTAAAAGACTAAGAAAAAGAGCCCATACTAAAGTGGGGGAGGAGTCTTTACTGGTTACTGGGATGTGGGGGTGCGGTGAGGGGAGGGAGGGGAAGGCGGAGCATAGGGTAGGGAAGAGACACAGGATAGTTTGGGTGCTAGAGAGGGGGGCAATACACTAGAAAGGGGAGGGTAATAGAAGAACAAAGTGGACTTGAAAACAATTAGGCAGGTTTGCATGGGCTGAGTGGGACAGAGTTAAATAATGATGTATGCACAACCTTAGAATGACAGGGCTCTGGGATACAGGGATTGAAACATGGTTGGAATGGGGAAAGGGGGAAATAATGTTAAGATGCTTGGCTGTCTTTTGAATCTTGGTTTCCCTTGCATACCATCATAAAATAGACATGAGGGAGAGAGAAAGGAATAGCCAGAAATATCACCATAGAATGCTTGTAAGTCTGTCTTCTGCCTGTAACTGATTGGAATATCTAAAATGGGGCTACAATGTGCCTAGTGAAGGAGGCTTCCTGCGGAGCCTCTGTATTACATAAGACCATAAGTGGAATCCTGAACAGTATCCAGAATCTTCTGAGGCGGGACATTTCCACTTGAAAAGACAAGCAGACCAGCCTTGAGGGTTAGAAGAACAGCAGATACTTCTTGAAAAAAAGACCGACAGGAAAGATACAGAACAATATAGGAGTCCGACTTACTACAACGTGCTTGTTGCTTGTTGCTAGTTGCTCACCCAGGAAACATCAAGGCAAGTGGTCAGGTCCCCTCAGGGCAAACCCCTTCCAAGACTAAGACTAAGTGGGAATACACGCTCTGATTGGTTACCATGTTTGTCACCAATAAGGGGAAGCTGTGAGCTAAGCCCTACAATGGTCAATAGTCTCCAGCAGTGTGGCAAGACTTGGGGACTCTTGGGCCCTGAGTCAGTGACATAGCCACAGAGGACTAGAGTGGAGAGTGAAGTGTCCAGCTGATAAGAAGAGAGGGCATATGCCTAAGAGCACCCACACTTGTAGATGATACCCACTTGACCTGGCTTCAGTGATTGGATGATCAGAGCTCAACCAGAAGAAGAAAGAAGAGGAAAAAAAGAGTAATCTGATACAATTTGATGAACTTTACCTACACCTATGGATGCAGTAGCTCAAAAGAGGGAACAAATCTTTATAGCAAAGATCATTCCCACCCTCTCCATACACAAAGTAGACAGGGTTGTCAACTTGGACATTAGCTATCCAAAATGGGGGGCTACAAAGGCAAGAAGTGACTGGCTTACAAGCTTTCAAGATGGAGCCTAGATCCAGAGGGCGTGGAGAAGGTAGAATATCCACTGAGTAGTATCCAATCTGTCTAGGTGGGTCTGATGAAAGGAGATGCAAATAGGTCTCTTGTGATACAATAGTGAATAATTATTATCAGGACTGATTGTGAGGGTTGTAAATGTAAAGGTAGACATTTTGTAGCAAAAGGAGGGGAGTGATTGACTTTGCAGTCTAGGAGCGGAGGTCCCTGGGACCATCAAGGGAGAAGAACAGAGACCAGGACTCTACCTAGAGAAACAGTGATGACAGAGATGGAGGCAGAGACGATGACATGGAGAGATGGAGCGGCTGGGGACTTTAGACCCAAAGAGGGAGAGGGGCTCTGTGTTGATGACTGGGGCAGGGGGCAGGCTTGCAGGGTATACCCTTTGGTTGGTTGATGATGCATGGAGGGGATTGTAACAATGGCAATGAAGGGATATACGATAGGATGAATGTAAAGCAAATGTTCTCCCATGTAAACTATCACAAAATTCACAATAAAACATTAAAAAAAAAGAGAGAGAGAGATTTAGATAATTTACTACTATACTTGGTGTGGTGCTGTGGGTTAATACACTGGGCTACAAGGTTGGTTTGAACCACAAAGTTGGCAGTTTAAGTTCACCTACTGCTTCTCAGAAACCCTATACAGGGTCTCTATGAGTCAGAACTGACTTGACAATGCTCAACAACAACAACTGTGTGCTTCAGGGTTATATAATTTCACTGTACTGATTTAAACTGTTTTCTAATCATATAATCAGGGAACCTTGACTATATGAAGAAAAACATAATATCAGAAGCGGAGGAAAGTTCATAAACAACTTGTAATAGGCAGATGACACAACCTTGTTTACTGAAAGCAAGGAAGTCTTGAAGCCCTTACTGATTAAAGATTGCAGTTTTCAATATGGTTTATACCTAAACATAATGAAAATGAAAATCCTCACTACTAGACACATAAGCAATATCATATTAAATGGATAAAAATTGAAGCTATGATTGATTTCATTTTACTAGGCTCCACAATCAACAACAATGGAAGCAGCAGTCAAGCAATGAAACGATGTAATGTACTGTGCAAATCTGCTACAAAAGATCTCTTGAAGGTGTAAAATAGACATGCCCCTTAGAAGACTAAGGTGTGTGGGACCAAAGTATGGGTTTTTCAATCACATATGTATGTGAAACCTGAACAGTGAATAAAGAAGAATTCATGTCTTTGAATTATGGTATTGGCAAAGATTGTTAAATATGCCACGGACTGAGAGAAGATTGAGCAAATCTGTGTTGGAAGAAGTACAACCAGAATGCTCCTTGGAAATGAGAATGGTGAGATTTTGTCTCACGTACTTTGGATATGTTATCAGAAGAGAACAATGCTTGGAGAAGGACATCATTCTAGCAAAAGTAGAGAGTCAGCATAATGAGGAAGAACTTATCAAGATGGTTTGACACAGTGGCTGCAATGATAGGCTCAAACATAGGAACTATTATGAGGATGACATTCTTTTTGCTGACCCTCTACTTTATTAGGAGATCCATCTGACATCAGCTATAATATCCAACATTTCAAGTTCCCTTCTAAGTCTTGCTTGAATTTGGGCAGTGTCCTGTTTCTGTTGTTCATAGGCTCACTATGAGTTTGAACCAACTCCATGGCACCTAACATCAATAACAACAACATATATAAAACATACTGTAAATATTTCTAGGTAAATTATTGATACTAAACACCCTGACTATTTAGACTTACAACACGATTAACATAAATCAAACCAATGATCCACACAAAGAAACTTGTTTTCAGGTGTTGTCGAGTAGGTTCAGACTCACAGCAACCCTCTGAACAACAGAATAAATGCTATCCAATACTGCATCATTCTCAAAATCGTTGTCATGTTTGAGCCCATTGTTGAGGCCATTGTGTCAAACCATCTTGTCAAGTTCTTCCTCTTTTTTGTTGATTCTCTACTTTAGAAAGTATGATGTCCTTCTCTAGCGACCAGTCTCTTCTGATAAGAAGTGCAAAGTACATGAGACAAAATCACACCATCCTCACTTCTAAATATAATTCTGGCTGTACTTCTTCCAACACAGATTCGTTCATTCCTCTTGCAGTCCAGGTCGATGTTCTTGGACAGCCCTATAATTTAAAGACATAAATTCTGCTTTAGTTTTCCTTACTCATTGTCCAAATTTTACATGTATATGATGTGATTGAAAATACAAAGGCTTGGTTAAGGTGCAATTTAGTCCTCAAAGTGACATCTTTGCTTTTTCATACTTTAAAAAGGTCTTTTGAAGCAGATTTGCTCAATGCAATTCTTTATTTGAGTTCTTGACTGCTGCTTCCATGAGTGTTGATTGTGGATCTAAGTAAAATGGATTAATTGACAAGTTCAACATTTTCTCCATTAACTATGATGTTGCTTATTGACCCATTTGTAAGTTTTTATTTATGTTAAGATGTAATCAGTACTGAAAGTTATAGTCTTTGATCTTCAGCAGTAAGTGCTTCAAGCTTCCTTTGTTTTTAATAAGGTGGTGTTATCTATATATCACAAGTTGTTTATGAGTATTCCTCCAGATTTTTGCCATATTCTTCATCATACAGTCCTATTTATCATATTATTTGCTCAATATACAGATTAAATTAATATGATGAAGGATACAACCCAGATGCACAATTTTCCTGTTTTTAAACCATGCATTGTCCCCTCACTCATATTAAACAATTACTTATTTGTCTATATATAAGTTCTGCATGAACACAATTAAATATTGGGAATTCCCATTCTTTGCAATATGACCATAATTAAGTGCTGTGGAATGCTCATTCTCTGCAATGTGAGCGCAATTAACTGTGTGTAATTCCCAGTCTTTGAATTGTTTTTTGTAATTTGTTATGATCCCCTTTGCATAGTCAATAAAATGTAAGTAAACTTCTTTTAGGAATTCTCTGTTTTCAGTCAAGATCCATCTGACATCAGCAATAATACCTGTCATTTCAAGTTGTCTTCTATGTCTGGCTTGAATATCTGCCAGCTCCCCATCCATGTACTGCAGCAGCAGAAAGCAATGACATTCTATAAGTGTTTATCTTTTAATTTAAAGTGATTTAAAATGTTAGGAAACAGGTAGTAGAAAAAATAGCTTGGAATCTCAGATTTTTATGACTTAAAGTTCCCATAGTTCCTCTGAATATAAAAGATTTGATGTTAGTGTTTTCTTGATCCTCCAGGGGATATGAAGGAAAGATTTTTATTTTTTATTGTCACTCACAACCATATTTGACAGCAATGTAAAATGCCATTGATCGAAAGATGTATCCAGATTTCACAGAGGTTAATGTGAGTGTGTGTGTGTAGGAAACAAAAAAATCAAATGTATATTTCAGAATTGATTAAATAGGTTTCATATAGATGAAATTCAACTAAGTAATTTTACAAAGAAATGAACTTGAAGTCCAAAGTGCCTGAAGGTCATACAGTTGCTTGATAATGAGACATAGGCAGATCCTCTGACCATCTGCTCAGCTTTTCTCAGAATGCCCTGTAACCTTCCCAATGGCATTTTCCTCTTAAACTGAACTTGCTCATAATAATCAACTATTCAGGTACAGATAATTAGGCAAATAAGTTAACAATGTTTATGTATTTGTTTATGTGTTTGTAGGTGTTGCTCTTGAGTCAATTCTGATTCATAGCAACCCCATGTATTTGATAGTAGAACTGTATTCTACTGAGGTTTTGATGATAAGATTTTTTAGAAGTAGGTCGCCAGACTTTTATTCTAAGTTTCCTTTGGGTAGATTGGAATCACCAAAGTTTTTCAGTAGTAACCAAGTGCTTAACAGTTTATGCCACCTGTCCCTCTCTCTGTCTTTCTTTCTCTCGCTGCTGTATATATATACACATATATAGCAGAAAGCAACAGAGGGACAGAAAGAGAGAGCAAGAGTGCTCTGGTTGTATCATAGTTACGAGTCAGGCTGCTAATCTCAAGGTCAGTAGTTCAAAACTAGCAGTTATTCTGTGGGCAAAATATGAGGCTTTCTGGTTCCGTGAAGATTTACAGCTTCAGAAGCCCTATGCAGAATAACTATGAATCAGAACTGACTCTATGGCACACCACCACCATCACTAATATATATATATATATATAAATCCTAGTGTGGTACTACGGGATAATGCACTAGACTCCAAAGTGGGTTTGAATCACAAGGCTGGCAGTTCAAACTCAGCAACCACTCCTTGGAAACCCTATACAGGGTCGCTATGAGTTGGAACTTATTCAAAGGCACTTAACAACTATATATCTATCTACGGTGGTGGTGGTGGTTATGTGCCATGGAGTCGGTTCCAACTCATAGAGACCCTCTGTAAGGTTTCTGAGGTTGTAAATCATTATGGGAGCAGAAAGCCTCATCTTTCTTCCACGGAACAGCTAGTAGTTTTGAACTGCTGACCTTAAGGTTCGCAGCCCGATTCATAACCACTACACTACCAGAGCTCCTTTATCTATTTATATATCTATCTATGAAGGATCTTCAAAAACTTTATTGAAAAACTCCAGTATCTTTTAATTCTATATTTCAATGAACTTTTGGAGCACCCTCACATAAGTATACTGTTGTTAAGTGTCATTGAGTCATTTCCATCTCATAGTGACCCTATATATGATTTTGGAGGAACAGTTTGTGGGTTTGAACTGCTGACCTTGTACTCTCTCTCTCTCTCTCTCTCTCTCTCTCTCTCTCTCTCTCTCT
>NW_006408703.1:2309927-2317880 GCF_000296735.1 Chrysochloris asiatica
CTCATGTGTTTGTAATTTATTGCAAGTCACTTTTCTGTGCCTTAGTTTCCCCATTTATAAAATGGGGAAATAATAAAATTATATATATACATATATAGTTCCTTTTAAGTGTTTAGTGTTAAACAGCATAAAAATTGACTATACACATGGACCTCACCAGAAGGAATATACAAAAATCAAATTGACTATGTCTGTAGAAAGAAACAATGGAAAAGCTTCATGTCATTAGACAAAACAAGGCCAGGGGCAGACTGCAGAACAGACCATCAGTTATACATATGCAAATTCACACTAAAGCTGAAGAAAATGAAAAATACTCCACAAGAGGCAAAATATGACCTTAACTATATCCCACCTGAATTTAGAGATCATCTGAAGAACGGATTTGATACACTAGACACTAACGACCAAAGACCAGAAGAGTTGTGGGATGACATTAAGAACATCATACAGTTAACAAGCAAAAGGTCAATATGAAGACAAGAAAGAAGGAAAAGACCAAATGGATGTCAGAAAAGACTCTGACATTTGCTCTCCAGCATAGAGATGCTAAAGCAAAGGAAAGAAATGAAGAGGTACAAGAGCTGAACAGAAAGTTTCAAAGGTCAGTTTGGGAAGACAAAGTCAAATATTACAATGAAATTTTCAAAGACCTGGAGTTAGAAAACCAAAAGAGAAACCTTGCTCAGCATTTCTCAAGCTGAAGGAACTGAAGAAAGAATTCAAGCCTCGACTTACATTTTTGAAGGATTTTCTGGAAAAATCAAAGAATAATGCAGAAAGCAACAAAAGAGGAAGGAAGGAATGCACAGAGTCACTATACCAAAGTGGCTGATGGTCAACCATTTTAAGAGGTAGCATATGATCAAGAGCCAATGATACTGAAGGAGGAAGTCCAAGGTGAACTGAAGACATTGGCAAGAACAAGGTACTAGGAATTGATGGAATACAAACTGAAATCTTTCAACAAAGTGAGGTGACACTGGAGACCCTCACTCATCTCTGTCAAGAAATTCGGAATACAACTACCTGGCCAACTGATTGGAAGAGATCCGTATTTGTGCCCATTCCAAAGACAGGTGATCTAAAGGTATGTGGAAATCATCAGACAATATCATTAATATCCT
This sequence comes from Chrysochloris asiatica, assembly GCF_000296735.1. Lineage (NCBI taxonomy): Eukaryota > Metazoa > Chordata > Mammalia > Afrosoricida > Chrysochloridae > Chrysochloris > Chrysochloris asiatica. Next base: position 2,311,055 of record NW_006408703.1, read on the forward strand.
ATGGTAGTAAAGTTTTACTAAAGGTTTTACAGAAACGATTGCAACCAGAGAATTTCCAGCAGTTCAAGCCAGATTCAGAAGAGGATGTGGAAGGAGGGAAATTGTTGCTGATGTCAGATAGATCTTGGCTGAAAGCAGAAAATACCAGAAAGTTGTTTACCTGTGCTTTATGGACTACGCCAAGGCTTTTGATTGTGTGGATCATAAGAAGCTATGGACAATACTGTGACGTATGAGTATTCCAGAACACTTAATTGTGCTCATGAGGAACCTGTACATAGAACAGAAAAAGGGCACACTGAATGGTTTAAAACTAAGAAAGGGGTCTGACAGGGTTGTGTTCTTTCACTATACTGATTCAACCTGTGGAGTCCTGGTGTGGCACTGTGAGTTAATGTGCCAGACTGCAAAGCCATTTGAACTGCAAGGTCGGTGGTTCAAGCTTACCAACTGCTCTTTGGAAACCCTATACAGGGTTGCTATGAGTCAGAATCAACTTGACGGCACTTAATAATAACAACATTCAACCTGTATGCTGAGCAAATAATCTGAGAAGCTGGGTTATATGAAGAAAAACCTGGCATCAGGACTGGAGGAAGACTCATTAACAACTTGTGATATGCAGATAATACAATCTTGCTTGCTGAAACTGAAGAGGACTTCAAATACTGAAGTGGTCAAAGACCACGACTTTCGATATGAATTGCATTCCAATGTGAAGAAAACAAAAATCCTTACCACTGGACCGATAAACAACATTCTTACCAATGGAGAAAAGACTGAAGTTGTCAAAGACTTTATTTTACTCAGATCATCAACACACAAGAAAGAAGTCTAGAGATCAAATGATGCAAATCTGCTGCACAAGATCTTCTTAAAGTGTTGAAGAGCAAAGATGTCAGCTTGAGGACTTAGGTGTGCCTGACTCAAACTATGATATTTTCAATAACATCATATGTATGAAAAAGTTAGACAGTGAATAAGGAAGACCATAGAAGAATTGATGCATTTGAGTTATGATGTTGGAGGAGACTATTGAAAATGCCATGGGCTGCCAAAAGAACCAACAGGTCTGTGTTGGGAGAAGTGCAACCAGAGTGCTCCTTGGAAGTCAGGATGGCCAGACTTTGTCTCTCATACTTTGGACATATTATCAGGAGGGACCAGTTATTGGAAAAATATATTGTGCTTGGTAAAGTGGGGGGTCAGAGCAAAAGAGGAAGACAACCAGTGAGATGGATTGGCAAATTGACAGCATCAATGGCCTCAAGGGTAGCAATGATTGTGAGGTTGGTCCAGGACCAGGTAGTGTTTCTTTCTGTTGTACATAGGGTCACTAGGAGTCACAACTGTCAATGGCACCTAACAACAACAGTGTTAAGCCAATGAGTCAGTTCCACCCCATAGAGATCCTATATAGGGTTACTGAGGAGCAGCTGGTCAACTTGAACAGCTGACCTTGTGGCTCAAACCAAGTGCAGTCCAGTGCATTAACCAATTGCACTACACCAGGACTACATATATGTTGTTCAGTTGTTAAGTGCCCTCTAGTCGATTCTGACCTATAGCGACCCTATATAGGGTTTCCAAGGAATAACTGGTGAGCTTAAACTGCTGACCTTGGAGTTCAAACAGCTTTAGAGTCTGGCACATTAACCCACAGCGCCACACAAGGACACTCTCTCTAACAATAACAACTTGGATAACATATATGTTGTTGTTGTTAAGTACTATGGAGTTGGTTCCGACTCATAGTAATCCTGCAAGGGGTTCCCGAGGCTGTACATTTTTACGGGAGCAGAATAACTCATCTTTCTCCCATGGAACTGCTGGTAGTTTTGAACTGCTGACCTTGCGGTTCACAGCCCAATTCGTAACCACTATGCTACCAGAGATCCTTTATAATATATATATATATGTTGTTACTGCTATTATGTGCCGTGGAGTTGGTTCTGACTCATAGCGACCCTGTACAGGGTTTCCGAGGCTGTACAACATTACAGGATCAGAAAGCCCCATCTTTCTTCCATGGAATAGCTGGTAGTTTTGACTGCTGACCTTGCGGCTCGCAGTCTGGTTCATAACCACTATGCTACCAGATATATATATATATCGAGAGAGAGAGAGACAGTGTGTGGTCCTTTGTTTATCCCTATTTGCTTCTATAATTTCCTAATGCCAAAAATGGGATCTCCTACTCCCACAACTATCAAGTTAATTCTGACTCATAATGAGTCTGTGTAGGGTTTCTGAGGCTATAAATCTTTAAGAGAACAGAAAGTCTCATCTTTCTTCCTTGGAGCCACTGGTGGATTTGAACCACTGATCTTGTACTTAGCAGTCCAGTGGTTATCCTAGTGTTACCAAGTTGTTATTATTAGATGCTGTCAAGTCAGTTTTGACTCATAGTGACCCTGTATATGGTTTTCAAGAAGTCGCTTCTGGGTCTGAACCTTGTCATGGACTTTGCAGGCCTGTGCTTACCTTACAGTGCCACACCAGGACTCCTATGGCACCATTATTGTTGTTGTTGTTGATAGGTGCCATAGAGTCAGTACTAACTCTTAGTGACCCTAAGCACAACAAAATGAAACACTGCCTGGTCCTGGGTCAAGCTCACAATTGTTGGTATGCTTGAGCCCATTGATGCTGCCGTCCTAGTCATCTTAAATAAAGGAGTTGGAGATTATTTGGCATTTGATATCAAAATTTTTTCTAGTTCTTGATTTTTCTATTCTATGTATTCAAACACCACATTTATTTATGTTTCATTCATTATTCAGTATTTTTGAGTAGCTGTTTTGTGTGGATATCTAAGCTATATATCAGTTCACAGTTTGATTCTAAGATTCATGGCTTGTTATTCAAATATTTATGTATTTACAATCATGCTATGAAAGAAAATGAGTGATATAAGAATATCTAACAGGGAGGATGGTATAATTTAGACCAGTCTAAAGATGCTATGGACTCCTGGTGTGGGGCTGTGGGTTAATGCACCAGACTGCAAAGCCATTTCAACTGCAAGATTGGTGGTTCAAGCTCACCAGCTGCTCTTTGGAAACCCTATACAGGCTTGCTGTGGGTCAGAACTGACTTGACGGCACTTCACAACAACAACAACAAAGATGCTATGTCCTGGTATGGCGCTGTGGGCTTATGCGTCAGACTGCAAAAGTCATTTGAACTGCAAGGTTGGTGGTTAAAGCTCACTAGCTGCTCCTTGGAAATCCCATACAGGGTTGCTATGGATCAGAATTTACTCAATGGCACTTAAAAGCAGCAACAACAAAATGCTATGGAGTCCTGGTGTGACACTGAGAGGTAATACTCTGTACTGCAAGTCAGTTTGAACAGAAAGGTTGGCAGTTCAAGTTTACCAGTCACTCTTCAGAAACCCTATACAGGGTCTCTATGAGGTGGAACCAATTTGATAGCACTTAACAACAAAGCAAAGATATCAGCTTGAGGACTAAGGTGCATCTGAACCAAGCCATGGTATCTTCAATAACCTCATATGCATGCAAAAGCTGGACAGTGAATAAGGCAGACTGTAGAAGAATTGATGCTTTTGAGTTATGGTGTTGGAGAATATTCAAAGTGCTATGGTCTGCCAAGAACCAACAGATCTTTGTTGGAAGAAGTACAGCCAGCATGCTCCTTGGAGGTCAGGATGGCTAAACTTCATCTCTCATACTTCAGACATATTGTCAGGAGGAACCAGTAGTTAGAGAAGGATATCATGTTTGGTAAGGTGGCAGGTCAGAGAAAAAGAGGAAGACCCCCAGTGAGATGGATTGGCCAAGTGGCAGCATCAATGGGCTCAAGTGTGGAAATAATTGTGAGGTTGGCCCAGGATTGGGCAGTGTTTTGTTCTGTTGTGCATATGGTCACTATGAGTCGGTACCAACTCAATGGCACCTAACAACAACAATGACAACAACAACAAAGATACTATGAAATCCGACACCTGAAAGAGGAAGCTAGATGTAGCAGCTGGGCATAACTTTTCTGCTGAAGTATAAAGCAAGTGTAATTTCCTGGAAAATGGGGACACCTAAGATTTTTAACCTCTGGTTTGAAGATAGTGATCCATGACAAGTTTCTTCTTCTTCTTTTTTTTTTTTTTTATAACAGAAAAATTACAATAGAAGAAAAAAATGGAAGAAAACTAGGTATTATTAGTTTTTTACCAGATGACCAAAACAACTAACAGGTGTGCTTAGAAAAGGTATTAATTTTGCAAATAAGGAAAAATATTGCCTTGGAGTAACTATTTTTGAGTTTCACCTTTCCTTTTCTTTAGCAAATGCATTTTTCCACTGGTCTTGGATCTTTTATTCTTTATTTCAAAGACTTAAGAGCAATGAGACCAAGAAAAGTACAAAAATAAAAAAGCATTCAAGAACTTTGTGATAAAGTTGGAGTCACAAGCGTTAAAACCTTCAGGGACAACTTGATGCAGTGAAGAAAACAGTAGCATATGACTTAAGGTAGTAAAGCTATAGAACTTACAAAGTCTTGGTGTGGTGCTGCAAGATAATGCACTGGAACACAAGATCAATTTGAAACTCAAGGTTGGCAGTTCAAACTAGATCAACCACTCTTCAGAAAACCCTATACAGGGTCGCTATGCTTTGAAACTGATGCTACAGCACTTAACAACAACCACATAGAACTTATAGTTTCAATTTGGACTGGCCTTTAATTTCATTTGTCCTACTTGTCAATGTTTATATTGCTTGAGTAATAATAATGATGACTATTATTATTATTACTCAAGAAATATATTAGTGCTGTAGGATAAGTTTGAACCGCAAAGTTCATGGTTCAAACTCATTGGCCACTAAGAGTCAGAACCAACTTGACAACACTTAGCAAGAACAACAGCACTATGGAGCAATCACAATGAGTCTTGCTGTCCAAATGAAGCCACTGAGTACATATGACTATAACCAATTATGTGGCTTGAGACATGTGTAATATAATCATATCAGATTACAAAGATTTTGTTTAAAATGGAAAAAGAAGTGTGAAATACAAACATTCTAATACTGGATAAACTTTATTATATTCTGAAATGATATTTTTAATATATTGTGCTAAATAAAAATATTACTAAAATCAAGTTTACCAGCTTCCTTTTACCTTTTACAATATGACTATTAGATATTTTAACATTATACATGTGCCTTTCACAGTATTTTTTTTATCAGACAGTGCTGCTCTGGACAATGGGGATGAAGCAATGAACAAAACAAATCCTTGTTGCTATCTTGTTGACGTCTCTGTAGTGATAATACCAATAAACTAAAACTAAGCAAGTAATAGTTTGACAAGAAAGACAAGAAATATTTAGAGGGTAGAGGGATTGTGGATGACATTTAAAATAGTTGAATCTCTCTTCTGGTGGTGGTGGTTATGTGCCGTGGAGTCAGTTCTGACTCATAGAGACCCTGTACAGGGTTTCCGAGGCTGTAAATCTTTATGGAAGCAGAAAGCCTCATTTTTCTCCCGTGGAACAGCTGGTAGTTTCAAACAGCTGACCTTGTGGTTCACAGCCCAATTCGTAACCACTACGCTACCAGAGCTCCTTAAATCTCTCTGCTAGAAGAAGGAAATTCAAGCATGAGAGGAAGACTATAAACATAGAGGTTCTTCCAGATGGTCAAATGACTGGTATCCAGTGCAGGTGGAACGCAACGAGGCAGGAGTTGAAAGATGAGGGAAGATTAAAGAAGTAGGGAATTACCAGATCACAAAGGATCTTTTTTGACCAAAGTTAGACTTTTCAAATATTTTTCTAAATGGAAAGTTATAGTAAATTGAGCATGATAATATACCAATTTTTTCCCTATATAGATCCATGCCTCTTGTACTCCATCTCAAGGTCAGTTTGAACCAAGGTCAGCAGTTCAAATTCACCAGCCTTTCCTCAGAAATCCTTTGCAGGGCTACTAGGAGGCCTGGTGTGGCACTCTAGGGTAAACACTTGACTGCTAACCATAAACTAGACAGTTCAAACTCACCAGCCACTCCTTGAAAACCCTATGTAGGGTCACTATGAGTCAGAACTGACTCAGCGGGACTTAACAACAATAACAAATGAGTTGGAACCAACTTGATGGCACTTAACAACAACAACAATGGATCCATGTCCCTTTGTACTATAACTCTTCCTGTCAAAGTTAAAATGGGTACACTTTATGACTTGTTTAGACCAATGGAATGCAGTGGTATGATGACATATGATCTGCAATTTTATAACCAAGACCTCAAAGAGTCTTGCATACTTCTCTCTTGTAACTAACTTGTAGCTTCCATGGGAACAAACTGAGGTTAGCCTTTTATTAAACTGAAGTCAAGGTTAATCTACTCTCTCAACCCAGCTGAGTCTATCCAGGAATGTTATAGAGAGTCCAATTGAGATCAAATGAACCTTACTGAGATCAGTACAACTTCTTCCCAGTTGGCCACTAAGTTTTTAAGGAATCATTGTTGTTGTTGCTAAGTGCCATTGAGTCAGTTCTGACTCATAGCAACACTATATAGTTTCCAAGGAGCAATTGGTGAGTTTGAACCACTGCTCTTGTGGTTCAAACCAACCTTGTGGTCCAGTGTCTTATCCTCCAGTGCCACAAATGGCTGCAATTTTGGGTCATTACATTATAGAGTAGTTACTTATGCAGGTAAGCTAACTAACACAGATGCAAAAATTTTGAGTTGTATGAAATATACTACATGATTTGCTGTTGTTAAGTGTCGTCAAGTCGGTTCCGACCCATAGTGACCCTGTACAGGGTTTCCGAGGGTGTAAATCGTTACG
>NW_006408703.1:2318995-2320896 GCF_000296735.1 Chrysochloris asiatica
GGATGGCTAAACTTTGTCTCTCATACTTTGGACATATTGTCAGGAGGGACCAGTCACTGGAGAAGGATATCATGTTTGGTAAGGTGGACGGTCAGAGAAAAAGAGGAAGATCCCAGCAAGACTGATTGGCAAAGTGGCAGCATCAATGGGCTCAAGCGAGCCAACAATTGTGAGATTGGCCCAGGACTCGGCAATGTTTCATTCTGTTGTGCACAGGGTCACTATGAGTCGGTACCAACTCAATGGCACCTAACAACAACAACAACAACATAGGGTTTCTGAGGAACTTCTGGTGGGTTTGAACTGCCAACCTTATGGTTTGCAATCCAGTGTTTATCTTACAGTGCCATACCAGGAGTCTATGTGTATAGTTGCCTTTTATGTTATTTTTTGGGGGGGGGGAAGTATTTACAATGAATAAGTCTTTAATCTCCAGCATCAAAAGAATGATTGAGGAAGAAAATTTAGGTCAAGCATCCCTTGAAATTCACAAACAGTGCATCCCTTGGGCTTCACAAGCAGACATTAAAGCTAAGGCCATTCTATCTAGCTGTATGTTTTATGGGTGAAAGGTACAGAATGGGTGAGATGCTGGCTTTAGTTATGATTATGATAAGTAAGAGAGTTTACCAACAGAACTGAAGGTTTTTGAAGAGCCATAGAATTTAAGTTTGTGATGCAGTGAATTACTTAATGTCATTTCTAGGTATAGTCTAGAATATGACTTTGCTGATGGATCTGGGTAGAAGATGATGTTGATGGGTTTATGTGCTTAATTATGACTGGTAGTTAATGATAGCTACTTTGATTGTAAAAAGTTGGATCTCTTTTGGGTATAAAATGAGTCATCGCAGAAGCAGGAATGGGGACTCTCAACTCCATAAAAGAGGAAGAGTCTGGAGCAGAGTTCGATCTTTCAATCCTGAGATCCCTGTGTATTGGACTTCCTTGACTTGGGGGACAGAAAGCTGTGATGCTAGAGAAGTGACAGAGGAACAGCTGTAGCATCACCAAGAGCCGGAGAATGAGACAAAGCAGAGAAATTCCCACTCACCCAGTCGTAAAGTTAAGTGACTGTGGGTGGAAGGCTTGCTTGCAATGTAAGTCCCTCCAGGCATTTGCTTGGAGGTATGAGGTTAGCTGATCCATGGAACTAGAACAGAGTGCCTTCAGTCTGAGGCTTATGATGGATTGTTGTACCTGTGAGTTTTTATCAGCAGTCCTAAAAGAGCTTTGTAACATTGTGAGCAGAGCCGAGGCCAGGCCAGGCGTTCAATGGCCACAAGGAGGCCTGTCTGTAGGAATAACTGAGGAGAGATGATCCTTACTGAAAGAACTGTTCCCTGAGCATTTCCTAATCCTGCATTTGTTGTTGTTACGTGCCATCGAGTTGGAACCGACTCACAACGACCCAATGCATAGCAGAACGAAACAATGTCCGATCCTGGGCCAACCTCACTACTGCTGCCACACTTGAGCCCATCAAGGTTGCCATCTGGCTAATCCATCTCATTGGGGGCTCTTCCTTTCTTTCTGTGACCCCCCATCCCACCAAGCATGATATCCTTCTACAGCGACTGTTCCCTTCTGACAATATGTCCAAAGTATGAGAGACAAAATTTAGCCATCTTGGCCTCCAAGGAGCACTCTGCTGCACTTCTTCTAAAACAGATCTATTGGTTCTTTTGGCAGCCCATGGCACTTTTAGTATTCTTTTCCAACACCATAAATCAAAGGCATCAATTCTTCTATGATCTTCCTTATTCACTGTCCAGCTTTCGCATCCATATGAGGTTATTGAAAATACCATGGTTTGGGTCAGGCGCACCTTAGTCCTCAAGCTGACATCTTTGCTCTTCAACACTTTAAAAAGTTCCTGTGCAGCAGATTTGCCTAATGCA
>NW_006408703.1:2321227-2324193 GCF_000296735.1 Chrysochloris asiatica
TTGTCCATAGCTTGTCATGATCCACACAATCAAAAGCTTTTGCATAGTCAATAAAGCATAGGTAAACATCTTTCTGATATTCTCTGCTTTCAGCCAAGATCCATCGGACATCAGAAATGATATGTCTAGTTCCACGGCCTCTTCTGAATCCAGCTTGAACCTCTGGAAGTTCTCTGTCAACGTATGATTGTAGTGCTGTTGAGTTGGTTCCAACCCATAGTGATCCTGTATAGAAGCTGCTCGTAAGTTTGAATCACTGACTTCTCAGTTCAAACCGACTTTACAGCTCTGTCCTATAAGATCCCTGGCAGCATAGTGTTTACACACTGAGCTGCTAAAGGAAAGGCCAGCAGTTTGAATCTACCAGCTAATCCATGGGAAAAAGATGAGACTTTCTGCTCCTGTAAAGATTTACAGCCTCAGAAATAGAATACTGGGTCACTAGAGTCAGAACTGACTTGAAAGCTCACCAGCACTACTTCTACCAGCAGTGAGCAGAAATAGACTGGTACTGGCCAATGTGAATTAGACAATCATAGTTTACTATGCTGGAATGACAAATTGAAGAGGAAAGGTGTTGAATTCATGGTCACAAAGAATATTTTAATATCCATCTTGAAGTACAATGCTGTCTGTGAAAGGGAAATATCCATATACCTACAAGGATGGCCAGTTAATAACACTATTATTTGAATTTATGCACCAACCACTAAAGCCAGTGATGATGAAATTGAAGTGTGGCACTATAGGATAAGCACTGGACTGAGAGGTCAGCTTGAACCACAAGGTAGGTGGTTCAAACTCTTAAGCCACTCTTCAGAAAACCTATATAGGGTCTCTAAGAGTCAGAATTGACTGGACAGCACTTAACAACAAATGACAACAACCAATTTCATCAGTCTGAAATTGTACAAATATGCAATCAAGATGCTTTGATAAATACTAGTGGTTAGAATGAGAAGGTTGGAAACAAAGAGGAAGGATCAGTAGTTGGAAAATATGCCCTTGGTTTATAGAAATGATGCTGGAGCTCACATGATAAAATTTTGTAAGACCAATGATTTATTCATTGCAAATGCCATTTGTAAACAACATGAAAGGTGACTATACACATAGATGTCATCAGATGGAACACACAAAAAACAAATTCACTACATCTGTGGGAAGAAACAGTGGAAGGGCTCCATATCATCAGCCAAAACAAGGCCAGGGGTAGACTGTGGAACAAACCATCAATTGCTCACATGCAAGTTCACACTAGAGACAAAGTATGAACTTGAACACATACCACATGAATTTAGAGACCAACTAAAGAACAGATTTGATGCATTAGACACTAATTACTAAAGACCAGAAGAAATAATGGATGGTATCAGAACATTTTACAGGAACAAAATAAAAGATAATTAAAAAAAAGAGAGAAAGAGAGAGAAAAAAAATACCAAATGAGTTTCAGAAGAAACTCTGAATCTTTCTCTACAGCATAGAGATTCTAAAGTAAATGGAGTAAATGAAGAGGTAAAAGAGCCATACAGAGAATATCAAAGGGAAGCTTGAGAAGACAAAATCAAGTAATGTGCAAAGACCTGGAGCTAGAAAACCAAAAGTGAAAAGCATGCTTAGTATTTCTCAAGTTGAAAGAATTGAAGTAAAAATTCAAGCCTCAATTACAATATTGAAGGATTCTCTGGGCAAAATATTGAATGATGCAAATGCAACAAAATAAATGGAAGGAATGCACACATTCACTGTACCTAAATGAAATAGCCAATGTTCAACCATTTCAAGAAGTAGCATATGATCAAGAGTCAATTATATTGAAGAAAGAAGTTCAAGAGTAAAGGCATTGACAAATAACAATTCTCTGGGAATTGCTGGAAAACTTTCAGTAAACTGATGCCAAACTGTAGGTAATCACTCATCTTCACCAAGAAATTGTTGGACAGTCACCTGGCCAACTGATTGGAAAAGATCCATATTTGTGCCCATTTCACATAGAAGTTACCCAATAGACTGTGGAAAACATTGACCAATATCATATCATATGTAAGTAAAATTCTGTAAAGATCATTTAAAAATGGTTGAAAAAGTACATTTAAGGGAAACGTCAGAAGTTCAAGCCTGATTCAGGAAAGGATGTGGAATAAGGTATATCATTGCTGACATCAGATGGATCTTGCCTGAAAGCAGAAAATACCAGGAGGATGTTTACTCCTGCTTTATTGACTATGCAAAAACTTTATGTCAGTCATGATAAACCATGGATAACACTGGCATAAAATGTGTACTCCAGTACACTTAATTGTGTTCATAAGGACCCTATACATAGACCAAGATGAAGTTGATTAAAAAGAACAGGGGATATACATGTAAAACAAAACAAAAAAACCCAGAGGGAATAGAAGCAAATACTGTTGTATGATGATGCATGGAAGGGATTGTAATTACTGCAGTAATGAATGTAAAACCAATGGACTCCTAGGTACACTATCACTCAATGCACACTTTGTTCTTCTGGCAGTCCATGGTATTTTTAGTATTCTTTTTAATATTCAAGATCATATTTTGGATTTTGTGAACTTGTTTTAAGTTACATATGAACAATTGATATTCTATTCCAGAGTCTGTCCCTGGCTTGGTTATGACTGATGATATGGAGCTCTTCCACTGTCTCTTCCCACAGATGGAGCCAATTTGATTTCTGTATATTCCACCTGGTGATATATATGTGTAAAATTACCTTTTATGTGGTTTAAAAATCATATTTACAATGGGTAAGACATTGGTCTTACAAAATTCTATCATGTAATCTCCAGCATCATTTCTATCACCAAGAGCATATTTTCAACTACTGATCCTCTTTGTTTACAACCTTTTCATTCTAATCACCAGTAATTATCAATGCATATTGATTGCATGTTTAATAAAATTCAGACTGAAGAAGTTGGTTGTTGTTGTTAGGTGCC
>NW_006408703.1:2325344-2345831 GCF_000296735.1 Chrysochloris asiatica
TAAAGCACAGGTAAACATCTTTCTGATATTCTCTGCTTTCAGCCAAGATCCATCGGACATCAGCAATGATATCTCTCGTTCCACGGCCTCTTCTGGATCTGGCTTGAAACGCTGGAAGTTCTCTGTCAATGTATGATTGTAGCCATTTCTGTAATACCTTTAGCAAAACTTCACTCACATGGGATATCAAAGAGATTGTCCAATGATTTCTGAGGTTAGGTCACCTCTCTTTGCAATGGGCACAAATATGGATCTCTTCCAATCAGTCGGCTAGACAGTTGTCTTCCAAATTTCTTGGCAGAGATGAATAAGTGCCTCCTGTGCCACCTCACTTTCTTGAAAGATTTCAATTTTTGTCCCATCAAGTCCTGGTGCTTTGTTCTTTGCCAATTCCTTTAATGCACCTTGGATTTCCTCCCTAAGTATCATTGGCTCTTGATCATATGCTACCTCTTGAAATGGTTGAACATTAACCATTTCCTTTTGGTACAGTGGCTGTGTGTATTTCTTCCATCTTTTCTTGATGCTTTCTGCATCATTCAATAATTTTCCCAGAGAATTTTTCAATAATGAAAGTCGAGGCTTGAATTTTTTCTTCAATTCCCCAGCTTGAGAAATGCTGAGCGTGTTCTTCCTTTTTGGTTTTCTGATTCCAAGTCTATGTACATTTTATTATAATATTTGGCTTTATCTTTTCAAGCTGATCTTTGAAATTTTCTGCTCAGCTCTTGGACCTCCTCATTTCTTCCATTTGCTTTAACATCTCTATGCTAATGAGCAAGTTTCAGAATCTGTTCTGACATCCATTTTGGACTTTTCCTTCTTTCTTGTCTTCTTAATGACTTTTTGCTTTCTTCATGTATGATGTTCTTGATGTCATCCCACAACTATTCTGGCCTTCTGTCTTTAGTGTTTAATGTATCAAATCCATTCTTCAGATGATCTCTAAATTCAGGGGGGATATATTCGAGGTAATATTATGGCTCTCATGGACTTGTTTTAATTTTCTTAAGCTTCAGTTTGAATTTGCATATGAGTAACTGTTTGTCTGTTCCACAGTCTGCCCCTTGCCTTGTTTTCACTGATGATATGGAGCTTTTCCATCTTCTCTTTCCACAGATGTAGTCAATTTGATTTCTATGTATTCCATCTGGTGAGATCCATGTGTATAGTCATTTGTTGTGCTGTCTAAAGAAAGTATTTGAAATGAACAAATCATTGGTTTTGCAGAATTCTGTTATGTGTTCTCCAGCATCATTTCTATCACCAAGGCCATATTTTCCAACTGATGTACTATGGAGCAAAACTACTGTTGGGTTTTCTCATTTGTAATCTTTACAGAAACAGATTGCTTGACTTTTCTTCCATGGAGTGGCTGGGTGGGTTCAAACTGTCACAATTTTGCTTAGTGGTTTATTGTTCTAACAATACAATAGTTTGAGGACTAAGATGCGCCTGACCCAAGCCATGGTATTTTCAATAACCTCATATGGATGTGAAAGCTGGACAGTGAATAAGGAAGACCCTAGAAGAATTGATGCATTTGAGTTAAGGTGTTGGAGGAGAATATTAAAATTCCATGGACTGCTGAAAGTAATTACACATATTGTTAGGAGGTATGAGACCCTGGAAAAGGATATCATGTTTGATAAAGTGTAGGGTCAGAGAAGAAGAGCAAGGCTCCCAGTGAGATGGATTGGCACAGTAGTGGCAGCAATGGTTCCAAACGTAGCAACGATTGTGAGGTAGTCTCGGGACTGGGCAGTGTTTTGTTCTGTTCTGCATAGGGTCCCTCTTAGTTGGTACTGGCTCAATGGAACCTAACAGTAATAACAACATCTTATTGTAAACTGCTTGTATCACCTAAAAGTTGTTTTTGGTTGTCAAATGCTGTTAAGTTGTTTCCAACTGATAGTGACTCTGTATAGGATTTTTGAGGAACAGCTGGTGAGTTTGAACTGCTGACCTAGCAATTCAAACTAACCTTCTGGTCCAGTGCTTATATATAGCACCACACTGACTCCAAGTTAACAGTAGTAACTGGGTTAATGTTAACATTGCTAGTTCTAATCTAAGCCCTTCTTACGGATGTTAGCCTATAACCCATTGTGAACTTTGTGTATTATGCATACTATCAACTACATTTCATGCACCAAAATGTATCTTGGTTGAAAGTAGAGTCTGAAAGATGTCTTATTGTGCTTTATTTGCTATTTAAAAGCATAGTGTGAACCCTAATCAACTATGACAAGCAATTAAAAGAATGACAATTCCAGGACACTTAATTTTGCTCATCAGGAACCTTTACATAGACCAAGAAGCATTCATTTACAAATGGATAATTCCCTGGTTTAAAATCAGGAACAGTGTGTACCAGGGTTGTATCCTTTCACCATACTTATTCAATCTGTATGTTGTTGTTGTTGTCGGTAAGTGCCGTCAAGTCAATTCCAACCCATAGAGACCCTGTATAGGATTTCCAAGGAGTAGCTGGGGAGCTTGAACTGCTGATCTTGCAGTTCAAATAGCTCTACAGTTTCACGCATTAACCCACAGAGCTTTAATCTGTATACTAAGCAAATAATCTCAGAACCCTGGATTATATGAAGAAGAACATGACATCAAAATAAGAGCAAGACTCATTAACAACCTGTGATATGTGGCTGGCACAAGCTTGTTTGCTGGAAGCTTAGAGGACTTAAAGTACTTAAGGCTAAAGATCAAAGACTAGCTTTAAGTATGGATTGCACCTCAATGTGAAGAAAACAAAGATCTTCATAAGTGGCTCAATATATGAGTAAACAGAAACTCATGATAAACAGAGAATCGACTGAAGTTGTCAAATATTTGATTACTTGGATACACAATCAACATTCATGAAAGCAGCAGTCAAGACATCAAAGGACATATTGCATTAGGCAAATCTATTTCAAAAGACATCTTTCAGATTTTAAAGAGGAAAGATGTCACTTTGAGTAATAAGGTGCACTTGTTTCCAAGCCCTGGTCAAGTGCACCGTAGTCAATCACCTTGTATACATATGAAAGTTGGACAGTGAATAAGGGAGACCTTAAAATTTATGCCTTCATGGTGTTGGAGAAGAATACTGAAAGTATCATGGACTGCCAGAAGAATTGATCAATTTAGTTCTGGAAGAAGTAAGACGCTATTGCTCCTTAGAAGTGAGGATAGTGAGACTTTGTCACTTTTACTTTGAACATTTTGTCAGGAAGGACCAGTCCCTGGAAAAGAACATCCTGCTTCATAAAGTGAAGGGAGAACTAAAAAGAGGTAGACCACCTAATGGGATGCATTGATACAGTGGCAGCAATAATGAGATCAAACTTAACTTTGTGAGGACAGCACAGGATTGGGTAGTGTTTGGTCTCTTGTACGTAGGGCTGCTCTGAGTTGGAAGTAACTCAGTGGCACCTAACAACAATAACAACAACAACCCTTCTAAGTGGAGTCGCTGGGTGGTGGAAACTGTTAACATACTAGACTGCTAATAAAAAATTAGAGGTTTGATTGAGCCCAGAGTCATATTGGAAGAAAGACCTGTTGATTGACGTCCCAAAAATCAGCTGTTGAAATTCTTAGAGAACACAGTTCTCTGACATACATAGATGGACTAGATAGCAACTATTTTTTTGTTTTGTTTTCTGTTTCCTTCATTCTTTTATGTGATTAGATAGGAGCAATGGTGAGACAGAATTTGGCTGCTAATTGGAAGGTCAACTGTTTGAATCCATCAACTGTTCTGTCGGAGAAAATGTGGCAGTTTGCTTCTGTAAAGGTTTACAGCATTGGAAACCCTATGAAGCAGTTCTACGCTCTTCTAGAGGGATGCTATGATTCAGAAATGATGACTACAATGGATTTGGTTACTAGAGGCTGATGCGGACGGTGTGGACCATTACCAGGTGACATTAAGGTGTCTTGTTTTGATGACATCTTTGTCAGATGAAGTAACACTACAGAGACCATGTAAATTTTTTCTGTAGTGTTTCAGCACAAAATAAAAATTTTTTAATTGAAAATATCCCTGTAGTTAGTCACTACAAATGCATCTTTTCACAACCCTATCTAACATCTACCAATATACCTACAAGGCTAAAACTGTAAGCTAACTTACTTTTCTGAACCTTCTCATGTGCTCCAGGCAAAGCTACCATTATTACACAACTACAATAATGCTTTGGATCACATGGTTTCATAAGCATTTGCTACAAGGATGCACTGTTGCTTTTGTTGCTGCCAGTGTTTTCATAGTTACTAATTTTGTCAACTGTTCTGGTATTTTACATATAATATTGTGGTAATTAGTAATTGTGAAACTATGTTAATAACTTTTTAGAGAAAGAAGCAGTAATTAAAGAAAAAAATGTAAAGGCTTGCACTCAGTTACTCATAATGTTTAAACTAATAATGTTGTAATTCAATGTCAAAAGATTTTTGAAAAACAATTTTTTGTTAGTATTTGTATAATCTAAGGAATATTACATTTAAGCAATGTGCAGATGTATGAGAATTAATCACATATTATTCTTTGATTAAAATAATCCTTAGTTGGTCAACATTATTAAGCATTCTGTATGGTCTAGTATGGGAGGAGGGCTATGGGGAGAGTGACATCATGAGTTATCACACAGGGTGATACCAACCCTAGTAATGCCACTGCATCCTAGAAGGTTGTCACATGTTCTCACCCTTTTCCACTATTTTGATTAGAAATAACTCATACAATAAAGGAGCTTTGGTAGCATAGTGGTTACGAGTTGGCCTGCTAAACTCAAGGTCAGAAGTTCAAAACTACCAGCTATCTCACAGGAGGAATATGAGGTTTTCTGCTCCTGTAAGATTTATATCCTCGGAAAACACATACAGGGTCGCTATGAGTCAGAACTGTCTCCTTGGCACATAACCAGCCAACCATAACTATATTACACATACAGCTGAGAATTGAATCTCAATTCTTAACCATTGCAAATGTTTCAGGAATCACCTTGAATTAAATTTTAGATTATCATTAATAATAGACAGTTGTTCTCAGATCTCTTTTATACTCCATTGTTTTGATGACCTTTTTCACTTCAGTCCTTTACCTAATTTTATTCAGAGCTAGAAGGTATGGTAATTTTGAACAATCCTAGGCTAATTCTGTAAATGAAAAGAAAGTTTTTAAAGGCATTTAAAAAAATAAGTACATTTGATTCTAAAGTTGATATTAACATATTTTAATGCAGAGGAAAGAACAAGTTGCATCTTAAGGTTATAAGGTGTCCATCAAATTGACCTATATAAGTCCATAAAACTTACATGTTTCCTAAGGCCAAGGAACTGTTTCATGACCTTGAAGGATATATTAGTATTTCTATTTAAGTCATTACATTTTCAAACATTGTAACTGCTCAGATTTGGTTCAGTGCACAAACCAATCACTTAGAATGTTAAAGAGCATGACTCTGGTCTCCTGGAGACAGCTCTTCTATAATTGAGCTCTCGTTTGCATGACCTGTCTACCTCCCCTGTTAATTTTTTTCTCTTGTTTTCTTTCTTTCTTTCTTTCTTTCTTTTTTCTTCCTTCCTTGTCAACTTACATTGTGAATTTAACTGATTGAACAAACATCAACACCTTACAATGGATATTCTCTCCCCAGAACTCATTTGAAATATATGCTGTAATTCTTAAACTATACACTTTTTAAAATGTCAGAGCATTTTAAAGTTGGACACGATCGTAGTGTGCATGTTAGAGTCACATGGAGAACTTCAGAACTGACTAGTGCCTGAGTTCCCCCTTCAGAAATCCTGATTTAACTGGTCTGAGAAAAATTGAGATCACCCACATTTTTAAAAATGGTTCCAGGTAACTTTAACATCCAGCCAGGATTGAGAACCATTGGCCTAATTAGCTCAAAGAAATTAAAAAGGAGATTCAGCAAAAGGATTTGATTTACCAAAGGCCACAGAACTAGACAGTGGTAAAATTGGGAAGAAGTGTGTGATTTCCTGACACTTGGTACAAGGTATTTGTATTGTTTTGTTTGCCTTTTAGAAGGGAATGGTGTTTTTGATGCTGAAGATTTCTGTTTTGGTTTGGTTTTAGTTGTAAAAATATATAGATCCTACACCAGTTTCCGGAGCAACAGTTTTTACACATTGAGTTCACTGACGTCAATTACATTAAGCATGTTGTATAATTACCACCAACATGCTATTAAAGTTTCAATAATATTATTATTTAGGAAACAAAAACTCAACGTTTCTAAAATAATAACTCATCCTTTCTTGATTCCTCCACTTACATTGTTTTGAAAAACCGTCTTTGGGGAATTTCATATTGAAAGGAAGTGACACTGGACAGAACACAAAATGTACCAACAAAAGTAATTACATAGATTGATAATCATTAAGGACTCCTGGTATGGTGCTGCAGAATAAGCACTGAACTGTGAACTACAAGGTCGGCAGTTCAAACCTACCGGCTACTCCTCGGAAACCTTATACAGTGTCATTATAAGTCAGAACCAACTCAACAGCACTTAATAACAACTTAACATAATCAATCATTAGAGACAGTATAAATATGTTTTGACTTTTTTTTTTTACTTTTTAAAACTTTTTAATTGTGAACTGAGTGAAGCTTTACAACTAATCATATACTATTTCATGTCAGTTAGTGCAATCCGTTCCTTGCAGCAACAGTTGTCCCCCCAACCCCCGACTTCACTTCCTCTCTGTGGTTTCCCGTGTACAAATATTCTCTTTCAAACATATATATACTCTTCTACCCATACCATTAAGCCTGTGTCTCTGCCCACGCATCTACATGCAGAGCACTGTTGTTCCAAGATTGTGTATGTATCACTATTTACCTTTAGTCTTGCATAACTCCCTGTGACTTCACCTATCTTCATCATTCTTCTGCCAACCTCCCTCTTATCATATATTGCCCTGCCCCTTCTTGTATATTACCCTACCATCATCAGTGTTAATATGGGTCTAATGGGCTCCTGATGTGGCACTGGAGGATAAACACTGGACTGTGAATCACAAGGTCAGTAGTTCAGCTGTTCAAATCCACCAGATACCTCTTGAAAATCTGTGCATGGTGGCTATGAATCAGAATTGACTCAATAGTACTTAACAACAACAACAACTCTCAGTGAATTACTCTCCCTTCCCTCTTACCCCTGGTAACCACCAAATAAGGTTTGTTTTAGTCTGTAACCTTTTCTTGAGTTTTTACAATAGCGATCTTACACAATATTTGTCCTTTTGTGATTGAATAATGTCATTCAGCATAATGTCCTCCAGGTTCATCCTTGTTATGAGGTGCTTCACAGACTTAGTGTTACTCTTCAACATTGCCCAGTATTCTGTTGCATGTATATACCAAAGTTTATTTATGCACTCTTCCTTTGATGGGTATTTAGGCTGTCTCTATCTTTATGTTATTATGAAGAGTGTTTTGATGAACAACTGTGTGCACATACCTTCTCATGTCCTGGCTCTTATTTCTTGTGGATATATACCAAGTAGAAGAATTGTTGGGACATACAGTATTTATATTTTCAACTTTCTGAGAAAGCACCATACCATTTTCCACAGTGGTTGAACAATTTTACAGTTCCACCAGCAATAGAGAAGGGTCCCAGTCTTTCCATACCCTCACCAGCCTTTATTGTTTTGTTTTATTTTTGCCATTCATACTGGTGTGAGATGATAGCTCATTTCTGTTTTGGTTTGCATCTCTCTATAATGGAGTCCTGGTGTGGTGCTGTGGGTTAATGCGCCAGACTTCAAGGCATGTGAACTGCATGTTTGGAGGTTCAAGTTTACCAGCTGCTCCTTGGAAACACTATACAGGGCCTCTATGAGTCAGAATTGACTCAATGGTACTTAATAACAACAGCAACGGTGGCTAATGATCATGAACATTTCTTCATATGTATGTTGACTGTCTGAATGTTTTCTTTGGGGAAGAAATTCTGCATGCACTTTGATTGGGGAGCTATGTACAACTTTGTGCTCTTGCTAAAAGGACCCCTTTTATTAGCTATAATGCATTGATTCTTGGTGTGATAAGCACTGGACTGTCAACTCCTAGGTCAGTAGTTCAAATGCACCAGCTAATCTTCAGAAACCCTATATAGGATCACTATAAGTCAGAACAGACTTGATAGCACTTAACAAGAATAACAATGCATTGAAATATAGTCTCATTTGGGAAATACTAATAATTATGCTTCCCATAAAACTGTGTTTTGTGATGATTTACAAAAATATAAATATGGTGATCATGGAATAAGCGGCAACATTGAAGAGAGATTGCAGGAAAGCAGCACACTCTGAGCTCCTTTCCAATCCTTTTGAAGCTGGGACATGACAAAAATACCCCGTTAGGAATTGACAACTGTATTAAAATACAAGAGTTTGCAACTGTATTATTCACAACACATAATTACTGTTGATTGTTCAGATGAAAATAGCCTCACATATGCAACGAATCATCTGGTTTTATAGTGACAGAATTTACAACTGCAACAGAAAGATATAAAAAAGAAATGGTTTACAGGTTGACATTTAGCCTTTGTTTATAATGTTTTGGTAGTATTGTTGCTGATCTTTCAGCATCCGGAATTCAGATGAAAGACCTCAACAATGGCAGTTGAAAATTATGCTTGCTTTAATTTTGTTCTCTTGTTGTGTTCAGATTATTTTAAATACTAGGGCTGTCAGTATTTTATATGTCTTATTATTTACTTTAATGATGTTTTGGCAAATGAAATGACACATATACATTATGAATATATATGTCTAATGTTGAATTATACAAGGAATTATTGCACCTTGACATACCCTTCTGTTTTCTTTCAAATAACACATTGTACTTGAGTCTACTTTTCCATAATCATTTGAAACAAAGGGTCAGTTAAAGTATCTTGAAATTGTCTAACAATTAGTTTTACTGAAACACAAAATCAGTTCAGTTTAAATGCTTGGTGTATTATTTTTATGGATTGTAGAGTCTAACACATTTGTGAATATAGAAAAGAACAAATTGGGAAAAACAAAGCAACTTATATTGCTTTAGATTCAGGTTATATAACTTGCCAAGTACTTGAAAAGAGAAGGACAGAATGAAGAGTGAGAAAATCCCAGAAAATTTAAAACAATTATTAAAAGATATGCAAATGACTGCAGACATCTCTAAAGCCTGTGATTTTTTTTAAAAATGTGATTAGTAAAAAGGATTTATTAAAAGTTCAGTTGAATACTGTGAGTTTGAGTATCACACACAACACAATCATAGTGAAGAATTGAAAATTAATGAGAAGTTAAATATGAGACTTTAAACCAATTTCTTTATAAGTGATGCTAGAAGAAAGAGAGAAAAAAAGATGCTTTTATTTAAAGGCAGAGTTTTAAACAACTAATCCAGGATACCAGAGGATGTATTCATGAATAAAAGAATTAAATTTGAAATTAAATAAACAAATTGGCAACAGCCACTTTTATGGATTATTTGATTCAAAATAATAGCACAAGGGAAAAATGCATACTTTTTATTCAGAGTGAAGGAAAAGATTTACATTTTTGGATTGGGCTGAGTGTCTTTATCATTGGGGACTTGACTAAGAATTTATTTGATTAGAATTGAGAAGTGGTTTGAAGGTCACATTATCCAACCAACCATCTAATGCTTGACATTGCTGCTACTTAAACTACAAATTCTTTTATGCACATTGAATAAATTATCTTGACATATTTTATATTTCATGATTTTAATAAATATAAACAAAATTATCTAAAAGCATACCATTTTCTTGCAGGATCCTACTACTAAGGTTCTCAGAATCTGTTATGTTTTAAGTATGAAGTATTTAGAAGAAACATCTAAAACAACTGTCACTTTCTGGAGTAAAATTCCTGAAGGGCCAATATCTGGTATTTTTCTTTTCTATATTCTCCACTGTGCCAAGAACTTAGCACAATGTAGGTTCATTTGTTTAATAAATGAAAGACTGAGTGAATAAATGAATGATTAATAGAGTTCCTTTTCCACAAGATTATATGCAGCGACCATATTTGTATATTTTTATCTGTGCTTTTCTTCTTTTTCCCTCTCCTTTTCCCACTGCCCAAACGGAATCAAAATCTTCTCAATAGAAAATGATTGGTTTGTGTAATTTTAGGGCTGTTTTTTGATTTAAGAACAATGCTGAAATACTTTTTGTGTGTAGATATTTAAATAGTTTAAAACTGATTATGTCTTTATTGTGTTATTATTAAATTAACTTGGAACTCTATTCTTGCTTCAACAGGACTACTAGTTTCAGATCTTAACTGCCTTAATTTGGGATTTCATTAGTTCTTCTATGGTTTCAATTGGTATGCCATCACCTTTTTTATTAGCAATTAAATACGGTATGGCTATAAACAATGACTGCTATAGTTGAAGTAGAGGCAAATTATGCTATGAATAAAATATCCTTTCTTATGGAAACCTGAATTAATTTAATTTAATTTATCATACTTCCAATCTCTTATAAAAACATCTGCCTTTTTGTTGTTGTTGTTGAGTAAATTTTAATAAATTTCAACTCATAGAGGCAATCTTATTTATTCTTTAGTGCCATGGAGTTGGCTCTGAATCATAGTAATCCTGTATAAGGTTTCCATGGAGCTGCTGGTGGGTTTGAACTGCTGACCTTGTGTTTCAAAGTCCAGTGCTGATCATATAGCATCATACCATGTGTCCAGAGACAGCCCTATAGGATAGAGTAAACAGCTTCAGTGTTTGTAGGTTGAAATCTTTATAGACTAGATAGAAGACTTTAATAATATGGAAAAGCTTTGGTACTTTACCTACCAGATAATTGAGTATGAATATTAGCAATAAAAATATCAAAAGTGAGCTATATAATTAAGACTTGTGTAGTCAGAAAATATAATGTATATAATGCATAATATTAGTGCCACTGGTTTGATTCCAACACACAGAGATCCTATGTACAATAAAATGAAACACTGCCTGGTCCTATGCCATCTACACCATGCTGGCTATGTCTGTACCCATTATTACAGCCACTGTGTAAATCCAGCTCCTTGAGAGTCTTCCTCATTTTCACTGAAACTTTTTAGCAAGCATGATGTCCTTCTTCAGAGACTGGTCCTACACGATCACATGTCCAGAGTACATTACCATTATCACTTCTAAGGGACATTCAGACTGTATTTCTTCCAAGACAAATCTGGTAGCATAGTAGTTATGGGTGTGGTTGCTAACCACAAGGTCAGCAGTTCAAAACTACCAGCTGTTTAATGGGCAAAAGATAAGGCTTTCTGCTTCCATAATGATTTCCAACTTCGGAAACCCTTTACAGGATCACTATGAGTAGGAACCGTCTCTACAGCACATAACCACCACCACAGACCATGGTATAGTCAATATCCTTCACAAACGCCATATGGTGGTGGTAGTTACATGCCATGGAGCTGGTTTGGTCCAGGGTCTCTGTGTATTCCTTCAATTTTCTTTTGATGTTTTCTGCATCATTCAATATTTTGCACAAAAAAAATCTTTCAGTATTGCAAATCAAGACTTGAATTGTTTCCTCAGTCCTTTCAACTTGAGATATGCTGACCATGTTTTTTTGTTTTGTTTTGCTGTTTTAATTCCAGATCTATGCACATTTTATTATAATATCTAACTTTGTCTTCTTGGGTTGCCCTTTGAAATTTTCTGTTCAGCTCTTTTACTTCATCATTTCTTCCATTTGCTTTAGAACCTCTTTGTTGGACAGCAAGTTTCAGAGTCTCAGCTGCCATTCACTTTAGTCTTTTATTTCTTTCTTGCTTTCTTAGTGACCTTTAGCTTTCTTCCTGTGTGGTGTTCTTTATGCTCTCGCACAATCTTCTGGATTTCACTCATAAGTGTTTAATGTATCAAACCTGTTCTTGAGATGATTTCTAAATTCAGATGGCCTATTTCCAATGTCATATTTGGACTCTTGGACTTTTTTTTCATTGTCTTCAGCCTCAGCCTGAAATTGCAAATGAGAAATTTATTCAAATCTGCTCAAAGTCTGCCCCTGGACTTGTGGAAGATGATACGGAACTTTTCCACAGATCTTTCCACAGATATAGTCAATTAGATTTCTGTGTATTCCATCTGGTGAAGTCCATATGTATAATAATTTTTTTATGCTGTTTAAAAAGGTATTTGCAAATGTAGGGAAAGAGGGGGACTGCAGCAACAGCAGCAGCAGCATCCTCTCTTCCTTTTCTCTTCTTGCTTTTCCTCCTCTTGTTCCTTCTCATCCCCTTACCCTGTCTCCCCCCTTCTTCTCCTGCCTAGGAAGGCATTTGCTCCCAGGTCAGTGATCGATGGGAGTGGCCACTGCTGGTGTAGCCAATTACTTCACCCAGACACACAGAAAAAGAGTTGTAGAGAACAATAGACAAAACACCAAACAAAGCAGGTAAAGGAGATGGTTCCAGAACTTTGAAGTATATACAAAGGAACATTTATCAGTATTGAAGGGTTACTGTCAGTAGAATTCTTAGCAGAAGCAAGAAAAGTGGCATTTGCTGAGTGGCAGCTGCAGGCATATGTCTAGACCAGCCTTGAGAAGGGCACAGACACCTTGAGAAGGCTGAAGCCATGTTGAGAAGGGCTCAGCCATCTTGAGAAGGTCACAGAGAATACAACAATAGGACAGAAATCCCATCACAGAGACCTGAGCAATGTTCAGAGATAAAGGTGTGGACAATCTTTCATCTGCCCATTCCCTTTCTCTGTCTGTGCACTTCCACCCTGGTGACTAAACGGAGTGCCTAAGCAAGCGGGCAACCCCCGTATCTCCAGAAGATTCTGTTGAGCGGATGGATATGCTCAGCTGTGAACTGTTTTCCACTAGGAGAAAAACTTGAACAATTTTGCTATATATACATATATATTTGTTGTTGTTGTTTTGGTCCCCCTTTTACCTTAGAATGGCCTCTTTCTCTCCCTGCACTACCCAAGAAGAGACAGTAATTGTAGCCATATAGCCCAGATGCAATCACATCCTATAAAATCTAACCATCCAGGCAAGAGCCAATACTAGCTGATAATATATATTATATAGCTAGCCAAAACTTGCTAAAATTACTTTCAGTTGAATATTAAGAGAAATGAAAAGGGAAACCTATCTCCTGATCACATCTACCTAGAAGCACTCATGCAGGCATCTAATTATTGAAAATACCCTAGAAATAATCAATATTTCAGGTCATGTCTACAAGCAAGATAGAGCAACTGAATCAAATGAGCTAGAGGCAGACCTAGAATTCCAAGAGAAATGAGGGCAGGCTTTGGAAAGGCCTGATAAGGAATTCAGGAAAGTGATACTGAAGTGCATCCAAGCATTCCACAAAGGGGTTGAGAACAGTGAGGAAGAAGTCAGGAAAGTGCTATAGGAACAATCAAATAAGATAGTAATAGAATTGGAAACAATTCAAAACCTGCAAAAAGAGGTTCAAATGACTAATAGTAAAATATCAGAAATGGACAATACACTGAAAAAGCAAAGCAGTAAAATTAAAGAGATGGAAGCCAGAACCAGTTAGCTTGAAGACAAATCTTTCAATACTGCTAAGATAGAAGAGCAAAACAAAGGAAAAATAATACAAAAATCTGAAGAAAGTCTAAGATTCATGTGGGACAACATGAAGAGGAATAACTTGAGAGTTATTGGAGTCCTGGAACAGCAGGGATCTCAGAAGACCACAGAGGAGATAGTTGAAGAGCTGCTGGAAGAAAATTCCCCCAACATCCTGAAAGACAAGAAGATAAGCATTCAAAAAGCTCAACAAACTCCAGAAAGGATAGACCTCCAAAGAAAATCACCAAGACATATCATGATAAAGCTCTCCAAAATCAAAGACAAAGAGAAAATACTGAAAGCAGCTAGGGGGGGAAAAAAATGTTATTTAAAAAGACAAGCAAATCAGATTAAGCTCATATCTCTCAGCAAAAACCATGAAGGCAAGAAGTCAATGGGAGACATATATAAAACTCTGAAAGACACACAAAAAAAGCCAAGCAAGCATCTTCTACCCAGCAAAGTTGACAATCAAATATGGTGGTGCAATAAACAGAATAAACAGATAAACAGAAACTAAGGGACTTTGTCAAAGCCAACCCAGCACTTCAAGACACCCTAAAGACACCCTAAAGGGAGTTCTTTGGACTGAAAACCAACAGGAACAGATAACAACCAGAGATTGACAGATGTGGCAACACCACTCAGAACTCAGTTGACAAATAGAAGAGTACAGAACAGAATCAAATGACAAGAATAAACTCAGAGGACCTGAGAGATCAGTCTATGATTCAAACAATTATAATATGAAAGAAAGGAAAAACACAGGAAAAGAGATCCAGGTGATGAGGAGGTCAGGTAGACTGCAGGATAAAATAGACTATTTTAAATGCAGGAAAAGATTAGCAGAATACAGGGTAACCTCAAAGAAAATTAACACTTCACATAATATCAAGAAAATGAAAATCCAACAAAAATATGGAAACATTAAAACAATGAAGAAACTGGCAAGAAAGAGCACACACACACAAAAGAATTCAGCACAGGAAGGCACGCAGAACAAAGAAACCAATAGCACCACAAAAAAACAAACATAATGACACCAATTAATTCATACATATTAATAATGACACTGAATGTCAATGGATTAAATGCACCAGTGAAGAAACAGAGAGTGGCAGAATCGATAAGAAACAAGACCCTTCAATATTCTGTCTGCAATAGACATATCTTACACACAAAGACAAAAACAGATTAAAAGTTAAAGAATGGGAAAAAAATATACCATGCTAATAGTAATAATACTAATGGCAATACTAATCTCAGATAAAATAAACTTTAAGGAAAAAACCAGCATCGGAGATAAAGAAGGACACTATCCCATGATTATTGTGTCAATTGAACAAGATGACATAACTATAATAAACATCTATACTCCCAATGAAAGATCCTCCCAAAACTTTTATAATAATGGTTTTATACAATATCTGTCCTTTTATGACTGACTAATTTCACTCAGCATAATGTCCACAAGGTTCATCCATGCCATGCTACCCAGTAGCTTTAAAGGACAGTGTTATTCAGTTTTGATGTATTTGACTTATTTCCTCAGAATTGTGTTGGTTACCAGGTGCAGGAGGAAGGGGAGGTAGAGCACAGGTTAGGCAACAGTGACATCATAGCTCAGGGATTGGGAAGGACAATTTATAAGGAAAGAGAGGGTATTACACAAAATGGGAGGGGAGAGAAAGAACAAGGTAGGTAGGGAAATACTTAGATAGGTTTGCATGGCCTAAATGGGCCAGATGTAAAAGTGATATATGTTCAACTTTGGAACAACAGAACTCTGGGATATAGGGATCAAGGCATAACCTCAATGAGTAAAAGAGGGGAAATAATGTTATGATGCTTGACTGTCTTATCAATATTGGTTCCCATGCCTACTATTGTAAAATAGACACTTGAGTAGGATAGAAAGGAATTTCAGAAAACATAATTACAGAAAGCTTTTAAACTCATCTTCATCCTATAATTAATTGGAATACCTAAAATTGGTTCTAGAACTTGCCCAGTGAAATAGGCTACATGAAGACTCTTTGTAGTGCATAGACTCTTAGGTGGAATTCTGAGCCCCATCCAGAACTTTTGAGGTGGGACATTCCCACTTGAAAGGACATACAGACCAGCCCAGAACAGCTAGAGGAACATAAAATACTTCTTGAAAGAAAAACCAGCAGGAAATATATAAAAAACATAAATGGCAGTCTGCTTGGCTACTACAAGTACAAGCAAGTTGTTCGAAGGGCAGCCATCAAGGCAAGCAATCAAGTCCCTTCAGGACAACCCCCCACACACACAAGACTTAAACTCTAAGAGAACACAGGAGCAGGCACTTAAGCTTGCTGGCTACTATGTTGCTCTAATTATGAGTGGAAATGGGAAAAGCAGTAATGAAGATATGGGTTGAGTTTGATCACGTTCCATAGTTCCCATTGAACTGGAGCTAAGAGAGAGAAGAGGAAGGGCTGGTTGTTCCAAAGGGTGATGAGACCTGGCGACTTCCAAACCCATGGACAAGGACCTAGCCACAGAGGGCTAGAGTCCAGAGTGAAGCAACCAGCTGATGTGAAGTAAGCAGAGATGCACAAGAACACCCAAACTTGCAGATAGCATCCATTTGACCTAGCTTTGAAGTCTTGATGATCAGAGCTCGACTAAAGGGAGACAAAGAAATTTGATAAAGGAACTAAGTGTAAATTGCTACTGTTTGATAAACTTGATCTATACTTATAGATATAGTAGCTCAAAATACCAACCAAAATGGAAGGAGTCTTCACATCAAGGATCAAACCTATCCCTTCTGTACACAGGATTGATAGGCATGGGCAACTAAGACGTTGGCTACCTAAACTGGGGTGGGGATAAAAAGGCACAAAGTGGCAGGCTTAGTTTCAGAGGGAGTTTAGTTTCAGAACATGTGGAGGAAGGTAGAATCCCCACTGAATAGTTTTCCTCTTGTCTAGATGGGTCAAGTAAATGGAGATGGGCATGGAGTTCATTGCTTCAATAATGAGTAGTTGTTGTCATACCTAACTGTGAGTCTCACAACTGTAAAGGTAAAGGTTGTATAACAAAAAGAGGGGAGTAGTTAATCTTGCATTCCAGGAACAGAGGACCATAGGACCATCAAGAAGAAGCACATGAGTGGAATGTGGGACCCTAATGAGAGAAGCGGTGACACCAGAGATGGAGGCAGAGGAGATAGCATGGAGAGATTGAGCAGCTGAGGATTCTAGACTCATGGAAAGAGAAGGGCAGTGTGCTGGTAGCCAGGAGACTGACTTCCAGAATATGCCCTGTGGTTGTTTGTTTAAATGATTATATATCCCTGTGCTTTTTTTTTTTTTTTTTTTTTTTACATGACTAGAGGGTAAACACACATTGACAAGGGTGATGCGGCAGTTATTATACAACCATAGGGAGATTGGCAGATGAAAGATGGGGCTGGGGGAAAACACAGGGAGAAATGCAGTGGTTGCAGTGAATATAGGTAAATGCTGTTGGCTGTTGGTACATGGAGGAGATTGCAACCATATAATGAAGTAAAGCCATGGTATTTTCAATAACCTCATATGCATACAAAAATTGGACAGTGAACAATGAAGAATTGATGCATTTGAGTTATGGTACTGGAGGAGAATATTGAAAGTACTATGGACTGCCAAAAGAACAAACCAAAATATATTGGAAGAAGTACAGCCAGAGTGCTCTTTAGAAGCCATAATGGCCAGACTTCATTCTCTCATACTTCAGACATATTGTCAGGAGGCAACAGTCCCTGGAGAAGGATATAATGTCTGGTAAGATGGAGGGTCATAGAAACAGAGGAAGACCCCCAGCGAGATGGATAGGCAAAGTGGCAGCATCAATGGGCTCAAACCTAGCAATGATTGTGAGGTTGGCCCAGGACTCGGCAGTGTTTCAGTCTGCTGTGTATAGGGTCACTATGAGTCAGTACCGACTCGAAGGCACTTAACAACAACAATGAGGCAAAGTATACGATTTGTGGAATGTGAAACTGATGACCTTCTCTGTAAATCTTCACTCAATTCACAAAAAAGTTAAAAACCAAGAAAGAAAAAGAAAAGGTGTTTGCAATGAAGAAGCCATTGTTATCGCAAAATTCTATCATGAGATCTCTATCCTACATCAGTACCATCACCAAGGTCTTACTTTCTAAAGACGGATCCTTCCTCTTTGTTCTCAACCATTGCATTGAATACATCTTGATAGTATGTTTGATCAATTTAAAATTGAAGAAGTTGGTTTTTTTTTCATTTTTGTTAAGTGCCTTCGAGTCAGTTCTGACCCATAGTGACCCTATAGGGCTTCCAAGGAGCAGCTGGTGAGCTTGAATCACCAAACTTTTGTTTAAACAGTCTGGTGCATTAACCCAGAGCACCACACCAGGACTCCTCACTTACAATAGTGGTGGTGGTGGTTACATGCCATGGAGTCAGTTCCAATTCATAGCGACCCTATACAGGGTTTCTGAGGCTGTAAATCTTTGTTGGAACAGAAAGTATCATCTTTCTCCGTGTAACAGCTAGAATTCTTCAATTTCATTATAATTAGTTTTAGTATTTGGTGCATAAATTTGAATAATAGTGGTATTAACTGGTCTTCCTTGTAGACATATCGATATTATCCTATCACAGAAAGCATTATATTTCAAGATATACCTTGAAAAGTTCTTTTTGATAATGAATATGATGGCTTTCCTCTTAAATTCATTATTCCTGCATAGCAAAGAACATGATTGTCACATTCAAAATGGCTAATACCAGTCCATTTCAGCTCATGAATGTCTAAGATATCAATGTTTATGTGTTTCATTTTATTTTTAACAACTTCTAATTTTCTGAGATTCATAATTCATACATTCCATATTTCAGTTAATAATGGATTCTTGCCGCTGTTTCTACTCATTTTTAGTTATGTACCATCAGCAAATGAAGGCCCTGACAGCTTTACTCCATTGATGCCATCACTATCAATGCTACTTGAGGAGGAAGGTCTCCTTCAGGAATATTTTGAGTGCTTTCTATCTGAGGGGCTCATATTCTGACAATATATCTGACTATTTATCTTGTTTCAGTATTTAATATTCTGACAGTCTTCCACTGTTATTCATTAGATTTTCAGTGGCTAATCATCCAGTAGTCGGCTTGTCCTTCTTCTGAGTTTGTCTTAATCTGGAAGCTCAGTTGAAACCTATCCAACATGGATGACTCTGCTGGCCTTCAAAATACTAGTGTCATAGCTTCCAGTGTCACAACAACATGCAAGTTTCCACAGTGTAAAGAACTGACAGATGAGTGTTGGGGGTCAATAAATTGTTGTTGTTATTGTTAGGTGCCATTGAATCCGAACTGACTCATAATGACCCTATGTACAACAGAACAAAACACTGCCGAGTCCTGGGCCAACCTCTCAATCATTGCTAGGTTTGAGCCCATTGATGCTGCCACTTTGCCAATCCATCTTGCTGGGGTCTTCTGTTTCTATGACCCTCCACCTTACCCAATATTATATCCTTCTCCAGGGACTGTTGCCTCCTGCCAATATGCCTGAAGTATGAGAGAATTAAGTCTGGCCATCATGTCTTCTAAAGAGCACTCTGGCTGTACTTCTTCCAATATATTTTGATTTGTTCTTTTGGAAATCCATAGTACATTCAATATTCTCCTCCAACACCATAACTCAATTGCATCAATTCTTCTTTATTCACTGTCCAAATTTTGCATGCATATGAGGTTATTGAAAATACTCTGGCTTCAGTCAGGTACACCTTCATCCTTAAACTTACATTTTTGCTCTTCAATGCTTTAAAAAGGTCTTGTACAGCAGATTTGCATAATGCAATACACCATTTGATTTCTTGGCTGATGCTTCTGTGAATGTTGATGATTGATCCAAACAAAATGAAGTCTTTGACAATTTCAATCTTGTCTTCATTGATAAGGATATTGTTTATTGGTCCAGTGATAAGGATTTTTTTGTTTTCTTTAGGTTGAGATGCAATCTATACTAAAGGCTGTGGTCTTTGATCATCATTGGTAAGTATTTTATGTCCTCTTTGCTTTCATCAAGTAAGGTTGTATCATTTGCATTGTGCAGGTCATTAATCATGATGCAACATTTTTTTTTTTCATATAACCCAGTTTCTTGGCTTCTTTGTTCAGCATACAGATTAAATAAACATAGTGAAAGAATACAATCCTGTCACTCACCTTTCCTAATTTTAAACTACGCAGTGTTCCCTTGTTCTGTTCAAACTACTGCCTCTTGGTCTATGTACAGGTTCTTCATAAGCACAATTAAGCGTTCCAGAATATTCATACTTCACAATGGTGCCCATAGCTTGTCATGATCCGCACAATAGATAGCCTTTGCATAGTCTATAAAACACAGGTAAACAGCTTTCTGGTAGGTATTCTTTGCCTTTGCCCAAGATCCATCTAACATCAGCAATGATATCCTTCATTCTATGTCCTTTTCTGAATCCAGGTAGAACCTCTGGAAGTTCTCTGTTAACATATGGTTGTAGCCACTTGTGTATTACATTTAATAAAACTTATTCACATGGAGTACCAAAGATATTGCACAATGATTCTGCATTTCATTGGGTCAACTGTCTTAGGAATGGGCACGATTATGGGTCTCTTCCAGTCAGTTGGCCAGGTAGTTGTCTTCCAGATTTCTTGGCATAGATGAGTGAGTGCCTGCAGTGACACCTCACTTTGCTGAAAGTTTTCAATTTGTTTTCCATCAATTCCTGTTGCCTAATTCTTTGTCAATGCCTTCAATGTACCTGCACTTCTTCCTTCAG
>NW_006408703.1:2349287-2350511 GCF_000296735.1 Chrysochloris asiatica
CAGCTTCCTGTCTTGTTGATTGTTTCTATAGTTTTTCTGTTTTCTATCTCATTTATTTCTGCTCTGATCTTTATTATTTCTTTTCTTTTGGTGACTGTGGGTTCTGTCTGTTGGTCTGTTTCTAATTGTTGTAGATGCTGTGTTAATGTGTTCATTTTAGTTCTTTCTTCTTTTTGGATGTGTGCATTTAATGCAATAAATTGTCCTTTTAGCACAGCTTTCACAGTGTCCCAAAGATTTTGGTATTTTCTGTGTTCGTTCTCATTGATTTCAAGAAATTTTGCAAATTCACGTTTGATTTCTTCTACTACCCAGTCGCTTTTCAGCAGGGTGTTGTTCAGTTTCCATGTATTCTGACAATTTATTTTTGGTACAGTGACTCTGTGTGTTCCTTCCATCTTCTTTTGATACTTTATGCATCACTCAATAATTTGCCCAGAGAATCCTTCATTACCACAAGTCGAGGCTTGAATTTTTTTCTTAAGTTCCCTCAGCTCTAGAAATGCTGAGAGTGTTCTTCCATTTTGTTTTCTATCTCCAGGTCTTTGTACGTTTTAAAATAATATTTGACTTCACCTTCTTGAGGTGACCTTTGAAATTTTCTGTTCAGCTCTTGTACCTCCTCACTTCTTCCATTTCCTTTAGTATCTCTATGCTGGAGGACAAGTTTCAGAGTCTCTTCTGACATTCATTTTGATGTTTCCTTCTTTTTTTGTCTTCCTAATCATCGTTTACTCTCTCCCAAAAATGCTGTTCTTGATGTCATCCCACAACCCTTCTGGTCTTCAATCCTTTAGGGTTTAATGCATCAAATCTGTTCAGTGAGTGTTGGGGATCTATGAATAGTGGTCCTTTTACTTCAGTGCCAGAACCTCAACTAGTTTTTTACCTTTTTTTTTCTTTGTAAGAATAAATTTACTGAATGTATCAAAATATAAACAGGCATTAAAATAATAATGTAAATAATTATATATATATATATTTATGGTGGCAGTGATGTTGTGCCATCAAGTTGGTTCTGACTCATAGCAACCTGTATAGGGTTTCTGAGCCTGTAAATCATTAGGGAAGCAGAAAGCCTCCTATTTCTCTCATGGAGCATCTGGTAGTCTCTTACTGCTGACCTGGAGGCCAACAGATTGACTTGTAACCACTACGCTTCCAGAGCTCATTCTCTCTCTCTCACTCTCTCTCACTCTCTCTCACTCTCTCTCTCTCTCTCTC
>NW_006408703.1:2350626-2375114 GCF_000296735.1 Chrysochloris asiatica
AGAGAGAGAGAGAGAGAGAGAGAATGAGAATTGAACACAGTAAGAGTAATGATGAGGACTCCTGTTGTATCACTGTCGGATAAGCATTGGACTGGTAACCATGCGTTTGGCATTTCAAACCCACCAGCTCCTCTTTAGAAGCTCTGTACAGGGTTGCTATGAGTCATAACTGACTTGATTTAATTAAACAACAACAAAGGGTAAATAACATTAAAATTTCTGTGCCTCTATTTTTAATCTTGTGAATTAACATTGGTATTTTTTCATTTAAGACTGAAATTATTAGATTCTTTAATAAGTAATTAGAGTATTTCTGTGGGATAAGCACAGAACAACAAGGTCAGT
Source organism: Chrysochloris asiatica (assembly GCF_000296735.1). Classification (NCBI taxonomy): domain Eukaryota; kingdom Metazoa; phylum Chordata; class Mammalia; order Afrosoricida; family Chrysochloridae; genus Chrysochloris; species Chrysochloris asiatica. Next base: position 2,350,972 of record NW_006408703.1, read on the forward strand.
TTGAAGCACAATGTCAGAGGTTCAAACCCATAGCTGATTCTCAGAAACCCTATACTGAGTTGCTAAGAGTCGGAACCACCTAGACAGCTCTTAAAAAACAATAATAACAACATAAGAATTTTTGGCTGTCCTATAAATTTGGTATTCTTCCAGGTGTTTTCTTCCAGGTGTAGCCCTTTTCCCCAAACAATGATATGGCCATTGAAATAATGGTGGTGATGGTGGTGGTGGTGTGCCGTGGAGTCGGTTCCAACTCATAGCCACCATATACAAGGTTTCCAAGGCTGTAAATCTTTATGGGAGCAGAAAGCCTCATCTTTCTTTGGCAGAACAGCTGGTAGTTTAGAACTGTTGACCTTGAGGTTAGCAGCCCAATTTGTAAACATTATGCCAGCAGAGCTCCTTGTTGAAATTATAGTGATATCTTATATTCATGTTGTATTTAATAGTTTGCAAAACATTTTTGTATAAATTATCCTATTTGCATTGCCATGGCATTTTGAGATGAGCAATATATACTTACTTAAATACACATATAAGCTCATAAGAGCAAAGATTTGTTTTAATTTGTTGTTTACTTAATATCCAGTGCCTAGGAGAACAACATTCTTATCAATGGAGAAAAGACTGAAGTTGTCAAGGACTTCATTCTTCTTGAATCAACTATCAACACTCATGGAAGCAGCAGTCAAGAGATCAAGCAATGTATTGCATTAGGCAAATCTGCTGCACAAGACCTTTTTATAGTGTTGAAGAGCAAAGAAGTCAGTTTGAGGACTGAGGTGTGCCTGACCCAAGCCATTGTATTGTCAATAACCTCATATGCATGTGAAAGCTGGACAGTGAATAAGGAAGACCATAGAAGAATTGATGCTTTGGAGTTATGGTGTTGGAGGAGAATATTGAAAGTACCATGGGCTGCCACAAGAACAATAGATCCTTTTTGGAGAAGTGCAGCCAGAGTGCTCCTTGGAGGCCAAGATGGCCAAACTTCGTCTCTCATATTTCAGACATGTTGCCAGGAGGGATCAGTCACTGGAGAAGGATATCATGCTTGGTAAGGTGGCAGGTTAGAGAAAAAGAGGAAGTCCCCAACGAAATGTATTGCACAAGTGGCTGCATCGATGGGCTCAAGTGTGGCAATGATAGTGAGGTTGCCCAGGATCGGGCAGTGTCTCATTCTGCTGTGCATAAGGTCGCTATGAGTCAGTACTGACTCGATGGCACCTAACAACAACAACAACAGGAGACTGCCTACCATGTAAAGACATCAATGGATATTGGCTGAAAGAATGAATGAAGAAACAAATATTAAATGTGGATTGTGGCATATCTAACTAATAAATGAAAAGATCAAAGTGTATTGTGATCCTTTGTGACTTAATCTACTGATGTTTTATTAATTATATTGGTGTTGTTGTTAAGTGCCGTCAAGTTGGTTGTGACCCATGGCAACATTTTATAGGATTTCTTAGGGTAGCTGATGAGCTTGTACTGCCTACCTTGTGATTCAAACTTATTTTGCAGTCCAATGCATTTTTACCCTACAATGCTGTAGCAGGACTCCTCTACTAATTATAAGAGGATTATTAATAATAAAAACATTTTAATACATGTTAAAATTTCTTAGTATAAATACTAAATTAACAAGTCTTCTGTCTCCTAATTTAGGACTTAATGTTATTCTTTAGGTGGCTTATACTTTTTTAATGTGTTCAATAGTAAGATAACAAGTGATTTCTAATACCAAGACCAAAAGACAGTTCTTCTGAAAGATGGTGACAGGTTTCAACTCTTTTTTTTATTTCTGTCCTAAGAAAATACAAGAGAAACCAGATCATGGTTAAGATATTTCTGAAGGTTGCATGCATTATGCTAGACAATATCTTGTTGTGATTAAATTCCAATAAGAGAAATTTACAATATTAAGGAAGATTCATTGAAATTGTTAATATTGGTTGTAAGTTCATGAAATTAACATTTCAAAGGGAAACTGGCATGATGAACATATTCACGAGGAATGTGTAAAAAGAATATGTCAAAAAACGTTTCCTCTATTTCTAGTTGTTTACAAGGAAGCAGTGCCAGACAACACATGCAAACACATTTTAAAAGGAATGTATCCATGAGACTGTGTAATGATATGCCTTCCAGCTTCTGACTCTAGCCTGCTTGATTAGACTGACTTTCTAGAGTAATATGTTAAGGCATTTGATCACATTGTCTGTGAAGACACCTACTCATCAGTCCATAAAATCAATCTAAATAAGCAAACCCTTTTAATTATGACCAGAAGCTTTGCTTCTTTTCCTATTTGATTTAGTTGTGTCTGCTAGTGCTTTGGTGAAAACAAAACAAAACAGTTTTATTTAAACTATGAGACTCTGTAAATACATTATCAAGCACTTGTGCAAGGTTTTTTGGCCTGTAAGTTGTTTTACAACACCTATATATTTTTTGTTGTTGTTGTTGTTGTTTTAAGACTCCTGCTGTGGTACTGTGTGATCAGCACTGGATTTCCAACCACAAGGTTGGCACTTGCTGCTCCTCTGAAACTCTACACAGAGTCACTATGAGTTGGAACTGACTCAAGGGCACTTAATGACAATAATACCAGTTTTATTCTATCCAGTTCCTCTAAGCCACAACCACAATGTTGTTAATGTAATTTTTACAAACTTCAGAAAGAGGCTATACAAGGGTAAGTGCTTGGCACAGGTCAGATAGTAAGTTAATGGACAAAAGTTGTTATATTGATCCTTTCTTCCTTCTTCCCTTCCTTCCTTTTTTTTTTTTTTTTTCCCTTGCCTTCTGTTGATTTGTCTGCAAATATTCCTGAATCTCAAAGAAGGGTAAATTTAAGTGACACAACATGACTTACATAAGAAAGGAGTACTACTAGTGGAACTTTCAAGTAAATGTCCAATTGTTAGGTGACACTTAGTGGACTCCAACTCATAGTGTCCCTACGTATAACCGAATGAAACACTACTGTTCCTACACTACCCTTGCAATTGTTGATATGTTTGAAACAGCCACTTTATCAGTCCATCAAGTTAAAGGTTTTCCTTTTTTTTTTTTTGATGACCCTCTACTTTGCCAAGCATGACGTCCTTTTCCAGGGACTAATCCCTTCTGATAACATATCCAAAGTACATGAAACAATGTCTCACCATCCTCACTTCTAAGGGACATTCTGACTAAACTTCTTCTAAGACATATTTGTTAGTTCTCCTCACAGTTCATGGTACTTTTTTTTTTTTTTTAGTAAGTTTTTATTGCGAACCGAGTGATACTTTATGTGGAAGAACATCGGCTTTACATCAACGTTTCATTGCAATGATTACAATCTCCTCCGTGCATCATCATTCAACAATATTTGCTTCCATTCCCTGTTTTCTTTTGTTTTTTTGAGGGGAAGGGATGTATACAGAAAAACTCAGGACTATATAATAGTTTAAACAGCCAAAGGCCACATTCTGTAAGCCACCAGCACACAATCCTTCTCTTTCCATGAGTACAAAGCCCTCAGCTGCTCCCTTTCTCCATGTCCTCATGTCTGTCTCCATCTCTGGTGTTTCTCTTGATAGGGTCCCACACTCTGCTTGTGCTCTTCTCTCTTGATGGTCCTAAGGTCCTCTGTTTCTTGGCTGTAAGATCAACTACTCCCCCATTTTTATTACAAAACTTCTATCATGGTACTTTCAGTATTCTTCACAGACACCACAATCCAAATGTATCTGTTCTTTTTTACTCTTCCTATTCATTGAACAGGTTTAACTGCAGTTGAGGCAAATGAAAATACCTTGGCTTGGCTAAATTAGTCTTCAAAATGACATGTTTGCTCTTTAACACTTTAAAGAAGTCTTTTGCAGCAGATTTGCCAAATTCAATTGTCTTGTGATTTCTTGCATTGAGCACTGATCCAAGTAAAATGAAATGTTTGACAACTTCAATCTTTTATTCTTTTATCATGATGTTGTTTACTGGTGCAGTTTTGAGGGATTTTTTTATTTGTTTGTTTTCTTTACACTGAGTTGCAATCCATACTGAAGGCTGTGTCTTTGATTTTTTTTCAAGTGCTTTTTGCTTCCAGCAAGTAAGGTTATGTCATCTGCATATCGCAGGTTGCTAATGAGTCTTTCTCCAATTTTGATGTCATGTTCTTCTTCAGATAGTCCTGATTCTCAGATTATTCTCTCAGCATGCAGATTGAATAAGTATGGTGAAAGGGTATGACCCTGCACATAACTTTACATATTTTAAGCTTTTCAACGTCCCCTTTTATTTGTTTGTTTAATTGACTAGCTCTTGGTCTATATACAGGCTTGTCATGAGCACAATTCACTGTTCTAGAATTCCCATTCTTCAAAATGTTGTCTATCATTTGTTGTGATCCACACAGTTGAATGTCTTTGCTTAGTCTATAAAACAAGTAAGACTCTTTCTGGTGTTCTCTGCTTTCAAACAAGATCTGTCTGACTTTATGTCCTCTTCTTGAATTCAGCTCGAATTTCTGGCAGCTCCCCGTTGATATGCTGCTGAAACTTTTAAAAATTATTTTCAGCAAGATTTTTTTTAAGTGTGATTTTAATATTGTTGTTATTGCTAAGTGCCAGAAAGTTGCCAATAACAATCCTGTATAGGGTTTCTGAGTCCTGGTGTGGCACTGTGGGTTAATGTGCCAGACTAAAAACCTGTTTGAACTGCAAGGTCGGTGGTTCAAGCTCACCAGCTGCTCGTTGGAATCCCTATACAGGGTCGGTATGGGTCGGAATCGACTCGATAACACTTAACAACAACAACATAGGGTTTCTGAGGACAGGTAGGTGGTTTTGAACTGCCAACTTTGAGGGTACCAGTCTAGTTTTTAGCCTACAGAACCACATATTAATGGTATTAATGATACTGTTCAATAATTTCTGCATTCTTTTGGGTCACCTTTTTTTGGAATGAGCACAAATATAGATCTCTTCCAGTTGGTTGTCCAGGTAGCTGTTATCCAAATTTATTGGCACAGACTAGTGAATGCTCCCAGCGTTACTTCAGTTTGTGGAAGCATTTCAGTGTGTTTGCTGTCAGTTCCTAGGGCTGTGTTTTTTGCTAATACTTTCAGTGCAGCCTGAACTTCTTTCTTCAGTAACATTGGCTCTTGATCATATGGTAAGTCTTATAATGGGTGAACATGGACCAACTCTTTTGGTACAGTGACTCTGTGTATTCCTTCCATTTTGTTTTGATGCTTCCTGATCCATTCAATATGTTGTCCATAGAATCCTTAAGTTGATGCTTGACTTTTTTCTTCAGTTCTTTCAACTTGAAACGTGTTCTTCCCTTTTAGTGTCTGACTCCAGGTCTTTGTGCATTTCATTATATGTCTTTACTTTGTCTTCTTGAGCTCCCCTTTGAAGATATCTATTCAGTTTGTTACTTTAGCTTTAGCTACTCTACATTCAAAAGCAAGTCTCTTCTGACATCCATTTTGGTCTTTTTTCTCTTTCATGTCTTTTTAATGAATATTTTTAATTCTCTTCACATACAATGTTTTTGGTCTTCAATCATTAGTGTTCAATGAACTAAAATAGTTCTTCAGATGGTGTCTAAATTCATATAGGACATAACTTAAGGCCATTTTTTGGTTCTGGTGGACTTGTTTAAATTTTTTTCAGATTCAGCTTGAACTTACAAATAAGAAATTGATGATCTGTTCTGCAGTCATCCTTAGGCCTCATTTTGGTTATTGATATTGAGCTTCTCCTTCATTTATTCTTAAAGTTATTGCCAATTTGATTTCTGTGTATTCCTTCTGGCAAGGTCCACATGTATAGTTACCATTTATGTTACTGAAAAAAAAAAGTATTTGCAATGAACAAATACTAGGAAGTCCTAGGTCTTGGCAAATTCAATCATGTGATCTCCAGCAACATTTCTATCACCAACTACTGATGTTTCTTTCCTCTTTGTTTCCAAGTTTTGCATTCCAATCACCAACAAATATCAATGCATCTTCGTTGAATATTTGATGAATTTCAGATTGCAGATTTTAAAATTTCTCATCATTGGCTCTGGAGATTCATGCATAACTTTTTAAATAGTTGAATCAATTTGTACTCTTTTTGTTATTGTTGTTAAGTGCCCTGTGTAGTTTCCGACTGATAGTGAGCCTGTATAATGTTTCTGAGCAGCATTTAGTGGATTAGAACCATCGAAATTGCAGTTAACATTCCAGTGCTTATCCTATAGCACCATACCTTTTATGGGTCTAGAGATTATCCTATCACAACATATATCTTGAAATATTCCATTGGCTGATGAATGCAACACAATTCCTCTTCATTTTGTCATTTCTGGCATATTAAGCAATATGATTTTCAGATTCAAATGGCCAGTTACTGTCCATTTCAGCTCACTGTTGTTAAGTTCTATTGAGTTGGTTCCAACCTATAGCTACACTGTATAGGGTTTCCAAGGAGCAACTGGTAAGTGTGAACTGCTGACCTTTCAGTTCAAACCAGCTTTGTGGTTTAGCACATGAACCCACAGTTCCACACTAGGACTCCATTTCAACTCATTAGTGCCTATGATATAGAACTTTCTGTGTTACATTTCATTTTAGGTGACTTTCAATTTTCTTGGATTTATACACTGTACATTCCACATTCCAATAATTAATGGACGTCTACAGCTGTTTCTTCTCATTTTGAATTGTGCCTCATAAGCAAATGAAGGTCCTGAAAGCTTTACTCCATCCATGTCATTAAGATTGACACTACTTTGAGGAGTCAATTCTTCCCTGGTCCTATTTTCATTGCATTCCAATCTGAGGGGTTCATCTTTAGGCTTTACATCAATGTTTTTCTGCTTGAGGTTTTCTGGGACTAATCCTATAACTTCTTCCTAGTTTCTTCCTTGTCTGGAGTCTCCACTGAAACCTGTCTGCTATGAGTGAACATGGTTGTGTTGAAACACCATCAGCATGGCTTCCAACATCCCGATAACATGCAAGTCACAACAGGACAACAAAATGACAGACCTGCAGAGACTACATAGTGCAGAAGAATATATCCAAAAATATTAAATCTGTTTATGCACTTTAAATTTTGAAATCCTTTTGTTAAGAGAACGCTAAGAAACTGTGTTAGATTGATCTTCTGGTCAGATTCAGATTCATGTTGGGTAAAGAAAATTTAAACTAGAGTAAAATTATCCCAAACTACATACACAAGAAAAATAAGAACAAAATGTTGAAACCAGATACAGCCAAGATAATAATTGGTGAAAGTTTAAGAAATGTTGATTTAGTATTTGTCAAATATAGTAGTGGTGTTAAGCAGAAAACTATAAAGTTCCCTGAAATTGTGGTTATAAATAGATATTCAAAATCCTCTTTTTCAGTTGATGTCTTAAATATAATCTGGTTAAGATAATAGTCTCTTAAATATTTTCCTGTTTCAGGTGCTTTTTAAAGGCATTTGCTCACAAAAGGAGTATTCACTTTTATGATCAGTGTGCGATTAAGTTGGAAGACTTGTATTTGCAGAAAATTCTTTCTCAGAAAAATGCTAATAGGCACCCAAATGTAAATAAGAGAAGAAAGTGCTCCAGATATTTTTCTATGGTTTCTCTTGATAGGAAAATCTTATGTACATATTCAGTGGATGAGTCTCACTTGCTCCAGGCTCAATATTCAACTAATTAATGTCATTCAAGCATTATGTGCCTTTGCATTGGCATTTGATCGATTTTCAAATCCTCTATTTGAATGAATTTCATCTTGAGAAGAAATCATTTTTGTATTTTATTTACTTTAGAGTGTGCCTCCATTTAATTCCTATCTACATTAAATCATTAAACCGTTAATTTTTTCTTCCTACTCTGGTCAAGTGAAGCAAAACTACTATGGCTGTGGCAAATCTATTACTTTCTTGATTCTTGAATTATATTTTTGGGTGTATTTATATATATATGTATGTTTTAAGGGGGATACTATACATGAGGAAATTGATTGCAAAGAATCATTCTATGACAAAATGAAACATTTAAAGAAAACAAGATATATTCACATTCTTTACAGATTGGTCATGCTACTATACTAATGGACTCACAAGGCATTATTCTATGCTGCTATGGTATGGCAAGGAGCTCTGGTAGCGTAGTGGTTACAAATCGGGCTGCGAACCTTAAGGTCAGCTGTTCGAAACTACCAGCCGCTCCGTGGGAGAAAGAGGAGGCTTTCTACTCCCCTAAGGATTTACACCCTCGGAAACCCTGTACAGGGTCGCTATGGGTCGGAACCGACTTGAAGGCACTAACAACAACAACAACATGGTGTGGCACTGTGGGTTAATGCACTAGAATACAAAGCCATTTGAACTGCAAAGTCAGCAGTTCAAGCTCACTAGCTGCTCCTTGGAAACCCTATACAGGGTCGCTATGGGTCAGAACCAACTCGACAACACTAAACAACAACAATTGTTGTTAAGTACGATGGAGCTCATTCCTAGTTATTGTGACCCTGTATAGGGTTTCCAAGGAGCAACTAGTGGGTTGAATTGCTGGCCTTGTGGTTCCTAGTCCAGTGCTTATTTTAAAACACCACTCCAGAATTCCCATTATTCTGTATAGTGTACTGATAATTTACATTTTCTTCTGGGTTTTTTTTCTTCCATTTTTCTCTGTATTGCAAAGTTCCAGAAATAAGGAGAGGAATGTCAGTAAAAGCTACATTTTATTTTACTAATAATTAAATTACTTTACATGTTGTTGTTGTTGTCAGGTGCCATTGAGTTGGAACCGACTCATAGGGACCCCATGCACAGCAGAACAAAACTATGTCCAATCCTGGGCCAACCTCACTACCGCTGCCACACTTGACGCCATCAATGATGTCACCTGGCTGATCCATCTCGTTAGGGGTCTTCCTCTTTTTCTTTACATACATGGCAACATTTCATAGTTTAAAAAATTCCTTTGCTCATTACTATCATTATTACCAATTTATACTTAAGAAAACTGAGATTCAAAGAAAATGTAATGCTCTGTCCTAAGTCTAATAGAAAAGATAGTGACTGAAACCACTAAGTTGATAGTCTGAAATATTAGTATGTATGGAATATAACTTATTTTCTAAAAAACTAAAACAAAAAAAACACCTGAAAAGAAAATATTATACTTAATATATGTGTGTACATGAATTATTTGTTGAAAAAATATATATCCACAGCATCTGCCTTCTAATAAATTCTTTTGTTTCTTCTGTGATTCTTCCTTGGGTGGGGCAAATTGCATGTTTCAGATATGGCAACAGCAATAACTTATAACCTACCTGTGCTTCTAATGGGTAACACCTTCCTTCTTTTAAGAAGTAGTTTTTATTGCCTTGCTCTTGAAATTAGGACTAACAATAGTTTCCTCAAACAGAATGTGGTCGAAATTATACTGCCTGGCATCTGAAGTTTCATTGAGAGTCTCACAATTTTATGAAGACCACCGTCTTTTGAGGACATTCAAGACAAATGAAGAAGCAACATACATTTGATTCAGCCAAATGCCTCAGCTAATATCTAAATTTATGAGTAAACAAAGTTTTTGAGTCACAACACCCATCTTAGTTATCTAACGCTGCTATAACAGAAATACCACAAGTGAATGGCCTAAATTTTGAAATCTGTTCTCTTACATTTTAGGAGGATAGATGTCTAAAGTCAGAGTACTGTATCTAGAGAATGGTCCTTGTTTCCTTTCAGCATCTGTAGGCCCAGCATTCCTTGGAGCTCTCCATGTGTCTTGGCATCAATCTTCCCCTGGATCCAGGAGCTTCACATGCAGGGATTCCAGGTCCAAAGGCTCTCCTGGGTGTGCTATCAGTGCAGGGATCCCCTCTCAGCTCTGCCAGCTTGGTGGTAGTAGGTCCCTACTTCTCTGCTCACGTCTCTTTCCTTTTATCTCTTGTAAGATAAGAGGTGATAACATGACACATCCTTGGAAATCTCCAAAAATCAGATCTGGATGGTGATGGGGTTCATCCTCTTGTTGATTTCTCACATCATAGGGGATAAGTACATCTCAATTGTCAAATCATTGAGAATCCTGACCCTGTCGAGTTGACACAAAACCTTAACTATCACTATCCCTCAGTACTCAATCATTTTAGCTGAGGTTCCAGACATCATCAAGCTGAGCCAAGATATTCTTGCTGTACCCTGAACAAATGTCTGACACACACAGCACCTGGCCATAAAATTAAGTGGTTGTTTTCTTCCCTTTCTAGATTTGGAGTGGTTACGTAGCAGTCATAACCAATCTAAAACAATTTCCTGACTTAATCCCTCATCATCTGTCTCCTAAGCTTTTGCAATAATTATTTGTTTTGTTTTGTTTTGTTTTTTTAATAAGACTCTACGGTTCCTTCCCCAAAGTCATAGCTCCACTCAGCTGTTAAGAGAATTGATTATCTTCTTCTGATAAACTTCCAAAGGGTTTACACCTTTCACAGAAAGCAAAGCTCACAAAGGTTTTGCTTTTTTATTTAGATGCTGTCAAGTCAGTTCCTACACATAGTGACCCTATGTAGAACAGAATAAAACACTTCCTGGTCCTGCATTATTCCAACAATCTTTGTTATGTTTGAGCCTATTGTTGCAGTCACTGTGTAGATCTGTCTTGTTGAGGGTCTTCCTTTTTCACACATTCAAAAAACATGAGATGAAGTCTCACCATCCTCACATTTTAGGAACAATCTGGCAGTCCTTGTTTGGAGACAGATTTATTTGTCTCCATAACTCAAGGGCATCAATTTTTCTTCAGCCTTCCTTATGCACTGTCCAGATTTACATGCATATGAGGTCATTGCAAACACCATGGTTTGTTTCGGTGCACCTTAGTCTTCAAAATGACATTTTTGTTTACTTATTTATTTTTAATATTTTAAAGAGGTTTTTTTTTATAGATTTGCCCCATGCAATATGTCATTTGATTTCTTGACAGTTGCCATAGATGTTGATAATAGACTGAATTAAAATGAAATCCCTGACAGATTCAATTTTTTGTGCATTGCTCATGATATTGCATATATGTCCAGTATGGAGTCCTGGTGTGACACTGTGAACTAATTCACTGGACTGTAATGTCGGTTTGAACTACAAGGTTGGCGGTTCAAGCTCAAACAACAACAACAACACACACACATACATACACACACACACACACACATATATATGTTTCAGATGAGCAAAATAAGTTGTTAAGTTGTTCTGGTATTCCTATTCTTTGCTATGTTATCCATAATTTGCTATAATCCACAAAATATAATACTTTTGCACAGACAATAAAATGCAGGGAAACATCTTTCTGGTATTCTCATCTTTCAGCCAAGATTCATCTAACAACAGCCGTGATATCCCATGTTCTATGTCCTCTCCTGAATCCAACTTGAATTTTTGGCAGTTCCCTGTCAATGTACTGTTGCAATTGTTTTCAATTATCCCAAGCAAAATTTTATTTATTTTTGGTATTATTGATATTGATGTATAATTTATACATTCTTTTGGGTCACCTGTTTTGAAATGGGCACAAACATGTATCTCTTCCAGTCAGTTGGTCAGATAGCTATCCTCCAGATTTCTTGGCATGGGTAGTATTTACCTCCAGAACTGCATTCATTTGTTGAAATATCTCAGTCCGTTTTCCATCAATTCCTGTACCCTTGTTTTTCATCAGTGCCTTCAGTGCAGTTTGTATTTGCTCCTTCAATGCCACTGAGTTTTGACTATGTGTTGCCTCCTGATATGGTTAAACATTGACCAATTCTTTCTGGTTTAGTGACTGTGTATTCCTTTTATCTTTGTTTGATGTTTCTTGGCTCATTCAATATTTTGCCCATAAAATCCAAACCTAACCCATTGCTATGGAGTCAATTTTAATTCATAGTGACTGCTAGAACACAGCAGAACTACTCCATGGAGTTTCTGAGACCGGTAATCTTTACAGAGGCTAACAGCTTCATTGTTCTCCTGCAGAGCTGCCAATGGATTTGATGCATTGAATTTCTGGTTAGTTTCCCAAATTATTACCTCACTGCACTACTACAATCTTTCAATATTGCAACTGAAAGCCTTCAGTTCTTCTAGTTTGAGAAATGCCAAGCATGTTCTTCTCTTTTGAATTTCTAACTGCAAGCTTTTCCACATATCATGATAACACTTTGCTTTGTCTTTTACAGCCATAGTTAAAGATCTTTTCATCTCTTTTATTTCATCATTTCTTCCATTTGCTTAAGCTACTCTAATTTCAAGAGCAAGTTTCAGGCTCTCTTCCGACATCTCCTTTGTCTTTTTTCTGACTTTTTCCCCCCATATCCCATTTTAATTTTGGAAGGAAGGTCAACAGAAAATGATGGAGGCAGGAAAAGGCAAGGGGAGGAGTGCAAGAGTTAAAGGCAACAGAAGTAAATACTGTTATATCCACATTCCTGAAATAGCAGTGTACTACAAGTAGATGAATGGATAGACATGCAGGCTGATCAGGTATGGAAAGGAGAGTGAGACATACCCACAGATATACATAGTTTGACAGAGGATATTTGTATATAGATATTTACTCTTACTGCTAATATAGCCAAAAATGTGGTCAATAATGTTGTTGCTCCAATTCATAGTGATCCTGGATATGATTTCTGAGGAGTTGCTCAAACCCACCAATCTTGTGGTTAGCAGACTAGAGCTTATCCTACAGAGCTACATCAGAACTCCATGGTCAAACATACAGGGGGTATGAAAATTTATGATGATGCACCCTGAAGAAATGAGTCACTGGGCCTGGAGGCTCAGAACCATAGTCTCAGGGTACACAAGTTCAATGGGCGTAACATAGTTAGGAGCCTTAAAAGCTTATGCATAACCATACAAAGTACAAGTATCGATTTCTCCCTATCTGAAGGGAAGAAGAGACATGATAAGTAAGACACATAGAAACACTTAGTCAAATGAACTAACTGATGACACAAACATCAGTGTCTATCTATGATGATCTGAGGCCAGAACTAGATGGTGTCCAACTAACACTACAGGTGGTCTAAACGGGATCACATTAGAAGGTCCTAGACAGAAAGGAAGAAAAATGCGGAAAAAAAATCCCCCACCCACATAAAAAAAAAAAAAAAAAGAGCCAGTTTTACTGGTTGAATAGAGACTGGCAGAACTCTAGAGACTATGGCTGTTAGTCATCCTTAATATCTGGAAATTAAATCACCTCCATGGTTCAGATTTCAGTTAAACAATGATCAGATCTGTGTGGGGGACACTCCTCAGAATCATCAACCATTTGAGATCAAAATAGCAACATTTACCCAAGGACAAAGTTCAGAAGGGGTAGGAAAGTAGAATCACTGGAAACAAACACAGGGAGGACGTGAGATTGATTATGCTTTATTGTGGGGATTGCTATTAAAGAGATGAAACAAAATGTAAATGATTTGAATAGAAAGCTGATATGTTCTATAAACCTTCACCCAAGTCCCAAGAGATAGTTAAAAAAGAAAAACAACATCAATCTAATTTAAAAAGTGGATTGTTTTGATTAGGTTGGAAGAGGTTTGGTTGGCAGTCCCTAGTCTCTCTCAGTTTGTGTGTTGAATGGATGCTAACTGGGAAGCCAGTAGGCCTGCAAAGCATTGTAATCGAAGCTATAATAGACTTTGAGATGGGTTACTGGGCACAGGACTAGCAGGAAGTACAGAATCTGTAATCAGGAGAATTGAATGGAGGTCAAGTCACTCCAGGAGTATTGCTTGTGACAAAAATAAGAGATCACGAAAGCACTTACTATACCTTGAAGCCGATTGAAAGGGAGTATTTGCCCAGATTCCAGTACAGAGTAATTATTAGATATCTGGTAAACCAGTTCAAATCTATGGAATTCTTCTACCTATCAAAACCTCAGTGTCAGGTCACTTACATACTCCTGCCTCTGTGTCTCATGATAGAGAAGAGTCAGGGAGGAGGGGGCTTTCTGAAAAATGGAGTTTTTGTTGTTGTTATTAAGTGCCATTTAGTAGGTTCTAACTCATAAAGACCCTATAGAGGGCTTCTGAGAAGCAACTGATGAGTTTGAACTGCCAATCTATGTTTGGCAGTCCAGTGCTTATTCTACAGTGCTGCACCTCAACTCTGAAAAATGGAGTACTTACCCAAATGAAAAACCAGGCTCTACAGCAGTTGTTTACAAGATCAAACAGGAATAAATTTTAGTTGATTGGATATGTAGCTAGATTTTTCATGCTAATCAGGTAATAGAAATACTCCCAAATACAAAAAACAAAATTGCATTTTCTCTTTACATGTGGCTTGCTATGATTTACCTTCACCCTTACAGAGAATTGTTGAGGAAATTCAAGGTGATGTATTAAATTTCATAGAATAGTGGTTGGCATTAGATATTTGCCAGTGAAATGGTTAGGAGCCCTGGTGGCAACATGGGCTAAACATTCAGCTGATAACTAAAAGATGTGCAGTTTGAACCCACCATCTGCAGAAGAAGATGAGGTAGCCTGCTTGCTTAAAGATTTATAGTCTTGGAAATCCTATAGAGCAGTTCTATTCTGCCATATACGGTTGCTGAATCAGCTCACTAGCAGTAGATTTAACTTCCGGTTTTAATGAAATGGTTGAACAGTGGTTAAATACTTGAGTGCTAATAGAAAGGTCAGAGGTTTGAACACATAACTACTCTGCAACAGAAAAGAGTGGAAATCTGCTTCTATAAAGATTGCAACCTTGGCAGTACAGGCAGTCTGAGTCTGTCTCATAGGGTTGCTAGGAATTGACTTGATGACAACAAGCTGTTGTTAGTGCCAACGAGTCATTTCCAACTAAAAGCAAGGGACCCTGTCCAGGGTTTGAACTGCCCACCATTTGGTTCGAAGTCTAGTGCTGAACCTACGGTGCCATTCCAGGAGTCCAATTAAATAATTGCTATGGGGTGGAGTTGTGGGCTAATGTGTCAGACTGCAAAGTCATTTGAATTGCAAGGTTGGTGGTTCAAGCTCACCAGCTCCTCCTTGGAAACATTATACAGCATTGCTAGGGGTCGGAATTGACTCGACAATATTTAACAATAGCAACAACAACATTGATATTTTGACTCCTGGTGTAGCACTGTAGGATCAGCACTGAATTTTGGACCACAAGGTTGGCAGTTCAATCCCACCAACTTCTCCTTGTAACCCTATACAGGGTCACTATGAGTCAGAATCGAATACACAGCATGTAAAAACAACAACTGATATTTTTGGAGTCTTAGTGTGGTACTGTGGATTAATGCGCTGGACTGCAAGTTCTGTTTGAACTGCAAGGTTGGTGGTTCAAGATCACCAGCTGCTCCTTAGAAACCCTATTCATTCAGGATCACTATGAGTCAGAACTGACTTTACAGCACTTACAACAACAACAACATTGCTATCTTTAATGAGCCCTGTTACACCGCTAATAGCAAGATTAGAAGATCAAATCCACCAGCTACTCTGGGGAAGAAAGATGAGGCATCTTGCTACTGTAAAGATTTACAGCTTTGAAAACCCTGTAAAGGGTCACTAAAGACACAAAGAACAGGGTTCTGGGAATTGATGGAATATAAATTGAAATCTTTCAACAAACTGAGGCAGCACTGGAGGCACTTACTCATCGATGTCAAGAAATTTGGAAGATAGTTACCTGGCTAACTGATTGGAAAAGATGCAAGTTTGTGCCCATTCCAAAAAGAGGTGACCAAGTAGAATGTGGAAATCATAAGACAATATCATTAATATCATATGCAAGAAAAGTTTTTGCTAAAGATAATTAAAAACTAGCTGCAACATAACATTAACAAGGAACTGCCAGAGTTTCAGACTGGATTCAGATGGGGACTTGGAACAAGTGATATTGCTGACATCAGATGAATCTTGTCTGCAAGTAAAGAATACCAGAAAGATGTTTACCTTTGCATTATTTGTTTACCTACACAAAGGCTTTGGATTGTGTGGGTCTTAACAATCTATGGATAACATTGTGGAGAATAAGTATTCAGGAACACTTAAATATGCTCATGAGGAACCTGTACATAGACCAAAAGGCAGTCATTC
Organism: Chrysochloris asiatica; assembly: GCF_000296735.1. NCBI lineage: Eukaryota > Metazoa > Chordata > Mammalia > Afrosoricida > Chrysochloridae > Chrysochloris > Chrysochloris asiatica. The sequence goes on from NW_006408703.1 coordinate 2,367,089, forward strand.
AATCACAACAAGGAACTCTAAATGGTTTAAAATCAGGAAAGGTGTTCACCAGGGTTGTATTCTTTCACCATTGCAGATCAAAAAATTCAAGAAACTGGATTACATGAAAAAGAACGTGGTCTCAGGATCGGAGGAAGACTCATTAACAATCTGTGATATTCAAGCTTGCTTGCTGACAGTGAAGAGAACTTAAAATACTTATAGATGAAAATCAAAGACTGCAGCCTTCAGTATGGGTTGAACCTTACTATAAAGAAAACAAAAATTCTTACCACTGGATCAATAAATACCATCATGATAAATGGAGAAAAGAATGAAGATGCCAAATACTTAATTTTACTGGCATCAACCATGAACACTCATGGAAACAGCAGTCAAGAAATCAAAACATGTATTGCATTAAATTGTTGAACAATGACTTCCAGAAGAACAATCAAATCTGTCTTGGATGAAGTACAGCCAGAATGCTCCTTAGAAATCAGAATCTCTCACACTTCAGATATGTACTGGGTCTAGTCTCTGGAGAAATTCATTATGCTTCATAATTAGAGGGTCAGCAAAAAAGAGGAAGACCCCCCAACGAGATGGACTGGTACAGAGGCAGCAGCAATAGACTCAAGCATAGCAACGATTTTGAGATTGGCACAGAATCCAGCAGTATTTCATGCTATTGTGCCTCAGGTTTCTATTAGTCGGTACTGACTCAGCGGCAGCTAACAACAATGACAATGAATTAAAAGGAAAACAAAAATGACATACCCATTCCTTCCAAATATGTGATTAAGCATAAAGGTATGCAACAAAAACATTTACAAAATTATTTATTATAGGATCCATTTCTCTAATAATATTTAAAACATATGTTGTTGTTGTTGTTGTTGTTGTTGTTGTTAAGTGCCTTCGAGTCGATTCCGACCCATAGCGACCCTGTACAGGGTTTCCGAGGGTGTAAATCTTTACGGGAGTAGAAAGCCTCATCTTTCTCCCGCAGAGCGGCTGGTAGTTTCAAACCGCTGACCTGAAGGTTTGCAGCCCGATTCGTAACCACTACGCTACCAGAGCTCCTTGTAACAGTTATTATTACAACAATGGCAAGCATGCTAGGGACTTCCTATGTGGGAGGAGCTTTCTTAAATTCTCTACATGTGTCACCTCACTAACCCCCACAATAATCCTACTGAGTAATTGCAATTATGATCCCCATTTTACAGATGGGGAAATTGGTACATGGAGATGTCATGAATGCCCTTAAAAACATATTGATAATAAATATTAACTCTGGTATTTGAATTCAGGCAGTGTGGTTTTGCAATTGTTCTTAGTGTCTATGCATTAAACTTTGGGGACTTTGTTGAGGACAATCTGCTTTGTGTTTTACATTTTGCAAAAGATTGATGAATTCCATAATTTTTCACCCCCAAAGAAACCTACTTTTGCTTTCAACAAGTAAAAAATATATTTAAAGATACTCAACAGATAAGGTCTTAACAGACAATAATTTAAATCCATTATTTCATAGATTATGCATCACTTAAAATGCTTTTAGTATCGATATTTGGTATAGGATTTTGGTAAAAAATTTAACAGAAATTTGTCGGTAGGTTTTCTTCTTTAAAAAACAAAAAATCTACTTATTGGGAGATATTGTAGAAATTGTTCCATTCATTTAAGTGGAAATGATATTCAAGACATCAAATTTTCATAAAGAGTATTTGAAGGTACTTTTTTGCCTATGATGAAAACATTTATAATTCCATTTCTTTATTAATGGTGATTTGACACAATGAGAAAAATTTTAAGCTATTAGAGCATTAGACTGTAGCTGATACGTTCCTAAAATGAAAGCACAGTTCTGAATGTTTTAGAGATTTTGTATAAAAATGTAGTGCTTCATAATAATAAGATATAATGAAGTTCTTCTGGGAAAAAATATAATTTTCATGTGAAAAAATTATATTTTTCTGAAATCAAATTGAATTTTAAATGTGTACATTGCCCATTTTATTTCTAATTACAGTACTTTGGTATGTAAAAGAGATGGACTTTACTACAAATTGCATATTTTTCCAATTCTTAATACATTCCTGACACTGCTCATGATGCCTTTTATATATGAAAAGTGACTTAATCCTTATAATATACCCATAAATCTCCTATTTTAAAGATAAAGAAACTGAGGCACAGAAAAGCTAAGTAACATGCCCAAGACCAATAAGAACTTAGTATATTTGAGACAATTTTAGTCTGTGCTGTCTGATTCTAGAGTTGTCCAAATTAACTACTATTATGTTATATTGCTTTAATAGTATTCAAGAATATTCAACATTTTCAAATTGACACAGTTCCCCATTTACTGAATATTGTCAAGAATATTAGTGTTATCGAGTTTAGCATGGTTTTTGTCGAAAATTTAAAACACAGCTATCTCAGATAGCTTCTCTATCATGTCTAAAGCATGTCATATGTTTGAATTCATAACATTCCCCGACAGAGCTGCAATTTGTTTTAATTAGGTCATCTAAATGCCAATTATTTATGTTGACTACAGCAATTCCTAATTTTGGGATTTCACAGACCTTCACTCTTGCCTGGCACTCTGGGAATCTTCTCTGGTTTGCATAATCTTAATTACATTACTTTGTTGAAGATATGCAAGAAAAATGACATTTTTCTAGAGTGACTTCTCAATTAAATCAAAGAGATCTGATAAGATTAAAGAAAAGGCTGACAAAGCACTGAGTGGTAAGAAAGAGAGTATCCATTTTAAATGAGTTACCAGGAACAAAATACAGAATTATATCAGGGCACTGTTCAGTTAGCATAATTAGTAGTTTTTGTTACTAACATGCTAAATGATTTATTAGCTGTCAGTGGTAAGTGGATGTACTGTAATAATTATTCCAAAAGACTAGAACTTGATGTATGCAGCAACTTTATTTCTAAACCACTTTAACTTTATTTAGCTTTCACCACAGTTTTGGTAAAATAAGTAAGAATAGGTGATATAATGCCAAACTGAAAGTTAGAGATTGAGTCATATAGATGCTAAATAGTTTGAAGAAACTCTCACAACTACAATAGTTAGTCTAGAATATTTAAGCCTCCAAATGTATAGCTATTATTTCTTTGCCTAAAACTATGGTTCCCTATAGCGGTTAAAAGAAAGAGAAGAGAAAAAGGAGAGACAGAAAGAGAGAGAAACTAGAAAATTGTATTATTCACTCTACCCAGACATTGCAGAGTAAATAGAATATCTTTTTAAAAATAGTGCTGCTGGTTAATGGTTTTAAAAAAATAAAAGCATCAACAAAAAGTGAAAAGAACATCTTGCCTGTGAGTCAATTTCCATTCCTGGTGATCCCCTGTGTTATAGAGGCAGCTGAAGTCCATAGAATTTTCTTGACTGTAAACTTTACAGAAACAGATTGCCAGACTTTTCTTTTGCAGTGTTGTTGGTTGGGTTTGAATTGCCTCTTTTTTTTTTCAATGTTCAGTTCCCTTTAATGACCCCGATCTCCCTGAGGGGCGGACGGGCAGCCAGGTGATGAACGAATGACATGGTGTTTACTTGAAGACCTTGCCCTGGTTGAAGCTTTTGCTCACGTGCTGGAAGGCTTCCTCCCAGGAAAAGTACTCTCGCACCAGCTTCTGGGTCTCCTCACTGCCGGGATCCAGCTTCCGCCACGTGTAGGACTCGTAGTCCACCTGCCAATCTGGACTCAGCGGGAAGGCAAGCGCTTGTCCTCTGAAGACCCAGACTCCAGAGATGGAGCTGCTGTTGTTGGTTCTAAAGAGGATGACACTGGCAAAGGCTTTCTTCCTCAGCTTGTCCAAACGCTGGAACAGTCCTGTGATGAGGTTGCAGCTCATGAAGGTCTGGGTGAGCTCCTGAGGGAAGTGGTATTTAGAATACCACAAAGACCAGCCATCCTTATCAAAGTGTTCCCAGAAATACGGCAGTGCCACAGAGACCGTGTCCTCATTGAAGTACGTGCGCTTAAATTCGTCCAACACAAAAGTACTCTTGGGCAGGTGAGCAAAGGGTTCCTTGGCCTTTGGTTCAGCAGCAAGTGCCTGCTCACATCCGTCCAGCTCCTCCTCAGGGGCAGCAGCCGCGACCTTCTTCTCTTCTTTCCGCTCAGCCTGGGCCTTCTGCTTCTCCTCTCGCTGACCTTTCTTTTTCCGTGGGGTGTCCTTCTTAAGTTGGCTCTCAGCAAACTTTTTAGCATCGAACTGAGCCATCTTCTCACAGAGCTTCACCTCCCCCAAGACAGCCTGGAACTGGGGCTGGTTAATGCAGGTGAGGAACCAGCAGTTGGTATTGGGGAAAGCCTGATGAAAAGAAGGCTCTAGGACCTGTTTGTAGAGCCACAACAGGATACAGACAGCTGTGATGTCAGCCAGGGTCACACGTTCACCCACCAGGAAAGGCCTCCTGTTCAAGTGAGCATCTAGCAGTCGCAGATTCGTCTCACCTCCTCCTTGGCATTCTCTGTGTCCTGCTTGTTGTGATGCATGATGCCCAAGGTGGGGAACACCCAGGTACTTGCTGGGGGGACTGTGTCGCTGTCAGCAAAGCTCACCCACTGCACCACCTGAGCTGCTGTCTCGGGAGTACTGCCCCGTAGCTCCTCATTGCTCACATAATAAGCAATGGCATTGCTTTCAAAGACTCAGAATCCATCATCACCCTCAAACGCTGGAACCTTGCCAGCAGGAAATTTGCGGAGAAATTCAGGGGTGCGGTTGGTTTGGCCAAAGTGGAAGTGGGGTGGTGCGGAGAGCATGCGGACCTGAGCCCCGCTGTACTGAGCAGAAATGAGGGCCTTGAAGGCTCTCCAGTTTTCAGGATATGTGTATAGGGTCCCGGCCGCCATGGTGATTCCGCAGAGAAAGGGCTGAATTGCCTCTTTCGGGGAGTTGTTGTTGTTAATGCTTTCAATTTAGTTCCAACTCATAGAGATCCTATATAGTGTTTCCAAGGAGCAGCCGGTAGGTTTGAACTGCCGAGTGGAATTGTTGTTGTTAAGTGCCGTCAAGTCGATTCTGACCCATAGCAGCCCTGTATAGGGTTTCCAAGGAGCAGCTGGTGAGCTCGAACTGCCAACCTTGCAGTTCAAACGACTTTGCAGTCTGATACATTAGCCCACAGTGCCACACCAGGACTCATGAGGGGACTAGACATGTACAAAATGTTTGTTCCACCTAGGAATATAAAGGAAAACATAGACAGGCTTAATTTCAAATGTCCAAATGATATTCTTTTAACTGTATTGAAATAAACCCTTAATTTTTCTTAAGGAGCCTCATCATATTCATGTTGTTGTTAAATGCCATGAGTGATTCCAACTCATAGCGACTAAATATACAATTTTCATGGAGAGGCTGGTGGGTTTGAAGTGCCAAACTTGCGGTTCAAACCAACCTTGCAGTCTAGCGTTTACTCCACAGTGCTGCACCCAAGATGTGTAAGCAGCTGTTCATGAAGATATATGACTCTGATAGCATTAAAATTATGTCACATATAAGAAGGGCTATTAGAGTTTCCTGAAGAAAAGTATGGTTTGTTAAGAATACAGAGATCATGGAATACAACAGAGTAGATCGTCTATATGGGCTAATATCTGTGATGCCACATGGTGAGTAAAATAATTATGTAGCTACTGCATCTGCTCCTAGGAAATCATCTGTGAAAACGTCACAACGGTTTTAATGCCTGTGTGAGTGTATGTTGTATGAATTACAAGCAAGTGGATCCATCTTCACTAAATTCCAGCTATTTTATATTTGAGGTAAACACTTACATTCCCTACTGTATGCTCTGTGGCTACAAATTCTTCTTGCACAAACATTTATATTTGGTTCCATAAAATAAAGATGTGACTAGTAGCGTAGTGGTTACGAATCGGGCTGCGAACCGTAAGGTCAGCGGTTCGAAACTACCAGCTGCTCCGAGGGAGAAAGATGAGGCTTTCTACTCCGGTAAAGATTTACACCCTCGGAAACCCTGTACAGGGTCGCTATGGGTCGGAACCGACTCGACGGCACTTAACAACAACAACAAGTAGAAATTAGAATTAGACCCTTTTGTCTCCAATATTAGTAAAATCTGATTAAATGCAACTTGAATTATGAAACAGTTGAAGGATTAACTTGACTTTAAATTCTGTTTTACACGTGTGGTGAAACCATTTTTAGATAAAAGTGTGTTCTGCCAAAGAAAATGAACTGAGGTATAGCTCTTAAATTATGTCATATAAAACAAAACTCAAGCTAAGTTTGAGAAGTTAGGAAAACAATTACTCCCTACCCCTCAATTCCTTGTTTCCTGAAGAAAGACAAAATGAAATGTATTTATTTATGATTTTCTTATCTGTTTATTAGGTTTAAATTCTTAGTGGAGGTTAAGCAACATTGGTCTAATAGAGCATCATGATTTTTTTTTTGTCTCATTTTATTGAAGATTTTTCAGTTAGACTTGGTTACAAGAAAAACATTGCTTTTTGGATTTCTTTTCTTTCTTTCTTTTTTTTTTTAATGTTTTATTGTGAATTATTTGATAGTTTACATGAGAGAACCTCAATTCCACATTCATTCCATCGTACAGCATTACATTACCATGGTTCCAACCCCCTCCATGCATCGTCTTCCAACCAAAGGGCATATCCTAGAAGCCCTTGCTCTACACTCCCCACTTCCCCCTCAGTCTTCGGCCCACAGTTCCTCTCCCTCTCTGGATCCAAAGTCCCCAGCCGCTTCATCCCTCCGCGTCATCATCTCTGTCTCCATCTCAGGCATCCCCGGTTCTCTGGGTGGGGTCCCATTCTCGGCTCTTACCCGTTGGTGGTCCCAGAGACCTCCGTTCCTAGACTGGAGAAATAATCGCTCTCTTCCTTGCTACAAAACATCCACCACTGAATTTCCAAGACTCACAATCCGTCCTGATAACCATTATTCACTATAGTATCGCACATAACCCATCTGTATTTCATTTCATCAGCTCCACCTAGACAAATTGGATAGTACTTACTCACTGGTGATTCTGCCTTCCTCCATGCCCCCTAGCTCTAGGTTCCCTCTTGAAAGCTTGTAAGCCAGTTACTTCTTGCCTTCATAGTCCCTGCCTCCCCATTTGGTTATCCAATGTCCAAGTTGCCCCTCTCTGTTTACTCTGTGTGTGGAGGGGGTGGGAATGTTTCTTGCTGTAAGGATTTGTTGCCTCTTTTGTGTCACTGCATTCCTATGCATAGGTCAAGTTCATCAACTTGGATCAGCTCAATCTTCTTTACCCCCGCCCCTTTCTTTCTTCTCCTGTTTGAGCTCTGATCATCCAGTCATCCAGTCCCAGTCACGTGGGTGTCATCTGCAAGTGTGGGTGTTCTTGTGCACATGCCCTCTCTACCCATCAGCTGGCAGCTCCATTCTCCACTTGAGTCCTTCATGGACACATCACTGACTCTGGGCCCAGGAGTCCTCGGGTCTCCTCGCACTGCTTGCCAACCAGGTCCCCAACTGGGTCCACAGAAGCCCTATGAATATTGTGAGGCTTAGCTCGCCGCTTCATAGCTGCCTTTACCCCATTTCTCCCCAACGGTGATGCATGTGTTTACCAATCCCAGCGTGCATTTCCACCGAGTCTCAGTTTTTTTGGGAGGGGCCTACGTTGGTGGGACCCGACCTACTGCCCCAATGTCTCCTAGGGGAGCGACCCATTTGTTTCCGTAGTAGCAGTCCATCTGTCTCCATTGTGTCCTGTTTTTCCTGTAGGTCTTCCATTCGAGACATATCTTTTGTTCTTCTCACCATTCCAGGCTCGTCAGCTCATCCCTTCAAGTGGGGATTTCTCATCTCTGGTGATCTGGATATGGTTCTGGTTTCTACCTATAGTTTTATGTATTGCAAAGGCTCCGCAGAAAGCCTCATTCACCGGGTACGCTGTAGCCGCGTTTTACGTATTCCAATCAGTTAAAGGCAGAAGACGGACTTACAAGCCTTCTAGTGTGATGTTTCTGACTATTCCTTTCTC
>NW_006408703.1:2376659-2394211 GCF_000296735.1 Chrysochloris asiatica
GAGTGACAGTCCTCCAACCTTATTCCTGTTCTTAAGCAGTGCTTTGCTTATCCTGGGTCTCTTTCCTTTCCATATAAAGTTTGTAATTGCTTTTTCCATCACTTTGAAGAATGTTGTTGGAATCTGGATTGGTATCGCATTATATGTGTAAGTTGCTTTGAGCAGTATTGACATTTTCACAATGTTAAGTCTTCCTATCCGCTCTCTGCATTTCTTGATTACCATTTTATTCTCTGTTATTCTGATGAATTTAATACTTTCTCTATAGATGTGATGAACTAGTCCATTTTTAGAATCCCGTCATCTAAGGAGGTTCATTTACTCACTTTCACTACTGTTGAGTCAATTCTGACTCATAGTAACCTCATGAGTTGTAAATCTTTATGGAAGCAGAAAACTTCGTCTTTTTCCCATGAAGCAGATGGTAGGTTTCATCTGTTGACCTTGTGGTTCACAGTTCAGTGCTTATCCTGTAGTGCCATACCAGGATTCCATTCAAGGAAGGAGACAACTATTTCAGGCCCATAGAAAATTTGGTAGAACAGCAATGTCTCCATGTTGTTGTTGTTAGGTGCCATCGAGTCAGTACCGAATCATAGTGACCCTATGCACAACAGAATGAAACACTGCCTGATCCTGGGCCAACCACACAATTGTTGCCATGCTTGAGAGCCATTGATGCTGCCACTTTGCCAGTCCATCTCGCTGGGGGTCTTCCTATTTTTCTCTGATCCTCCACCTTACCAAACATGATATCCTTCTCCAGATACTTGTCCCTCCTGACAATATGTCCAAAGTATGAGACACAAAGTTTGTTTATCCTGGCCTCCAAGCAGCACTCTGGCAACACTTCTTCCAACACAGATCTGTGTGTTCTTTTGACAGTCCATGACACTTTCAATATTCTAGCCAATGCCATAACTCAAATATCTCCATGAGCAGCCAGGTTTTCTAATTCTATTTAAGCAACATGCATAATGCTATGGTAAAACATGTGAAAAGTCTATAGAGTATGTTGTCAGTCCAATCTTACTTAAATTTTCTTCTCATGTAAGCTACATTTGAGAAAACAACCTGGGACTGTCTGTCCAGACAATTCTACAACATTATGGAATCAATGAATTTTAACAATTCACACTTAAACAAACATCAGTTGTTAAATTCAGGCCAAATGTCTTTGGCACATACAAAATAAAATATGTACATTTAAAAATGGAGAATAACAATAAGCTCATAATAAAGTGTATTGATTTACCAAATTTCTATAAGAAATCTAGATCAGAAGGTTATTAAGCTCTTTCTTTTTGGAAAGTCCACTGTTATTGATGCATTGGAGAACACAGAAGTGGAAAAACAAGCTGGCAAGTTAAACTGAACAATGTATAGAGCAATAAGAATTCTTGTACCGTACAGGATTCAAGCTGTAGGCCAAAAGAGAAACCTATATATAAATGACATAAGTTCTGTTTTTTCCTTAAGATTGTGAATTTTCAGGATTGAAAGAGATTTGCAATAGCTCTTTCTAGACCTGGCTTATAGACAGTGGCCTCCAGCCCTGGCTTAATATCTATTTAAAATAGGATGAAGAAGCAATCTGAGCATGATCTATTATGAATAACTAGCTGCATAGACTTAACACAATCACTATCCTTTATAAGAAGCATTGTGTTAAGTGGTGCCATATTACCACTACCATAACTGCAAGGATCAAGGTTTAAAAACACCAGTGACTTCATAGGAAAAGGCCGAGGCAGTCTGTCTGCAAAAAGACTTAGAGTCCTGGAAACTTGGGGAGCAGTTCTCTTCCGTCCGTCCTGTAGGCTCACTCTGAGTCAGAATCATTGGACAGGGCAGTAGTTTTTTTGTTTGTTTGTTTTTAACTCTCCTTTATATTTCATGAAAGTGGAAAGTGAAGGTAATTTAAGAATTTATAAGGTCTTTATTTTAAATTCATGAAAAAAAATCCCATGTGGAGCCATAATTGTGCATCAATTAATGTTGGTGTTAGGTTCTATGCAGTCCATTCTAGACTCATGTCTCTTGAAAGTAGATGATCAGGCCTGTCTTACAAGATACCTCTTAGTAGGTTGTGACCATCAACTTTTTGATTAGTTGGTTTGTTGTTAAGTGCCGTTGAGTTGATTCCGACCCATAGTGACCCTGTATAGGGTTTTTGAGGAACAGCTGGTGAGCTTGAAACACTGACCTTGCCGTTCAAATGGCTCTGCAGTCTGGCGCATTAACCCTCAGTGCCACACTAGAACTCCTTTGACTAGTAGCTGGGAGCTAAACCATTTGTACTACCAGCTCTTCAAATAATATGGTTATCTCTCCTCCCCATTAAGTCCTCATAACACTCCTATTTATGAGACAGTTTGATAAAGTCCATACATACCTTGTCTTATTAATTTCTTCTAATTAAAGACCTGGTGATGAAATTCTTTTTGTGTGTTTGTTAGTTTTTACTAATGTTCATTAATTGCTTTCAATCAACTCATGGCTTTCTCAAAATGGATTAACTTTGGTTTGCGCTTTTCTGCTTCCTCTTCTATACAAAAGTGGAGCCTGGGGAGTTGTGGCAGTGAGGAGGAGGGTGAAGCAATATAAGCTAGCACACAGAGACTGACCAAACAGCACTTCTAAGTTGTTAGTTAAGTCTTAATTTACAATTCTCCAAACAGTAGGAAGCACTTAAAGTAATAGAAGCACACAGCATGGAATCTTAGTGAAAAGCTTTGTTTAAATTGTAAATGATAAGAATAGTTATAATATAAATTTTCATTTATATTAACCCAAACACAATGGACTATAAAACAGCTTCCATTCTTCTACATATTGCATTTTATAACAAGAGGGTAGAAGCTAAATTTGAGGATTTTCATAGGCATGGCACTACCATATTATACATGGCTCCTTCCAATTTTGGCCAGTGTGATTATATTACTATATTTTCATTATTAAAATTATTAAATATATATTTGCTTGAAATAAACAAATATATTAATTGGTGCCAATATTAGGTTCCATTGAGTTGGTTCTGACTTATACTGACCCAGTGCACAATAGGACTAAACACTGTCCTGTGCCAACCTCACAATTATTATTATGTTTAAGCCTATTGTTGATGCCATTGTGTCAATTCACTTTATGGAGAGTCTTTCACTTTTTCATTAACTCTTCACTTTACCAAGAATGATGTAGTTCTCCAAAGACTGATCCCTCCTGATAACATGTCCAAAGAATAATCATCTTCACTTCTAAGGAACATTCTGACTGACCTTCTTCCAACACAGATTTGTTTGTTATTCTGGCAGTCCAGAGTCTTTTCTATATTCTTCACCAACACCATAATTCAAATGCATCCATTCTTCTACGTCTTTTTTATCCATTGTCCAATTTCCATTTGTATACAAGGCAATTGACAATACCATGATTTTGGTCCCATGTACCTTAGTCTTCAAAGCAACATGTTTGTTCTTCAACACTTTAAAGAGGTCTTTTGCAGCAGATGTGCCTAATTCAACACATCATTTGATTTATTAACTGCTGCTTCCATGACTGTTGATTTTGGTTCCAAGCAAAATGAAGTCTTTGACAACTTCAATCTTTTTGCAATTTATCATGGTGTTATTTAGTGTCTAGTCGTGAGGTTTTTCTTTTTCTTTACATTAAGATGCAATCCACACTGAAGGCTATAAAAAAGGAACAAGGTACAACATGGGACAACATGGGCAAACTTTGAGGACATTACGGTAAGTGAAAGAAAGCAGCCACAAAAGACTTCAAGTGTTACTTCATTTATATGAAATCTCCAGGAAAAACAGATGTATAGATATAAAAAGTAGATTCATTAGTGGTTGGTTAGGGCTGGGATTGATGAGGAGGGGGAATAAATGAATCATGACTAAAGGGTACAAGGGTTTTCATTTTTTTAATATAAGTGTTCTAGAATTGACTCTGGTGATGGCTTTGCATATCTTTGAATTTATTAAAAACCACTGACATATAACAGTTTAAAATGAATTGTATAACATGTGAACTGTATACTCTTTGACTTTCATCTGTAAGTGCTTCAAATGTTCTTCACTTCCAACAAGCAAGGTTGTATCATCTGTTTATTACAGGTTGTTAATGAAACTTGATCCAACCCTGATGCCACATTCTTGTTCATATAATTCAGCTTCTTGAATTATTTGCTCAGCATGTTATTGTTGTTGCTATGTGCCATGGAGTCGGTTCCGACTCATAGTGATCCTGCATAAGGTTTCTGAGGCTATAAATCTTTATGGGAGCAGAAAGCCTCATCTTTCTCCCACAGAACAGCTGGTAGTTTCAAACTGCTGACCGTAAGATTAGCAGCCCGACTCGTAACCACTATGCTATGGTGAAAGAATACAACTTAGCACAAATCTTTCCGGATTTTAAACCATTCAATATTCTCTTGTTCTGTTAGAATGACTGCCACATGGTCTATGTATATAGCTTCCTCATGAGCACAAGTATGTGTTCTGGAATACCCATTCTCCTCAAGGTTATTCATAGATTGTTATTATCCACACAGTTGAAGTATTTGCATAGTCAATAAAACACAAGACAATATTTTTCTGGTATTCTCTGCTTTCAGCCAAGACTGATCAGATGACATCAATGATATTCCTGATCCTGTGTCCTCCTCTAAATCTGAATCCAGTATGAATTTCTGAGAGTTCCCTGTCAATCTACCACTGCAATGTGCCATTTTAAATATCTTCAGCAAAATTTTGCTTGCAGATGATTTTTCAGTACAGCTGGGTCACTTTTCTCCGTAATAACACAAATACGGATCTCTTCCAATTAGTTGGACAGGTAGCTGTCTTTCCAATTTCTTAACACCAATGAATGAGCACCTCTGGCCTAGCATATGTTTGTTAAAGCATTTCAGTTCTTGGGACTTGATTATCACCAGTCCCTTAAGAGTAGTTTGGACTTCTTTCAGCATCACTGGTTCTTAGTCATACGCTACCTAATGAAATGGTTGTGCATCAGCCAATTACTTTTTTGCCACAATGACCCTTTATATTCCATCCATCTTCTTTTGATGCTTCCTGCATCTTTTAATATTTTGCTCAAGGAATTCTTTAATATTGCAACCCAAGTATTAAATTTTTCTTCAGTTCTTTCAGTTTGAGAAATACTTAATATGATTTTCTCTTTTGGTCTTCTAACTCCAGATCTTTGTACATTTCATTATAACATTTTGGGTATTTTTGTTTTCTTGAGCTGCCATCTGAAATTTTTGGTTTAACTATTTATTTCCTCATTACTTCCAGTTGTCTTAGCTCAAGTTTCCAAATCTCTACTGATAACTACTTTGGTCTTTTATTTCTATCCTCTTTATTTAATGACTTTTTACTTTCATCATGTATGATGTTCTTGATATAATTCCACAACTCTTCTATTCTTTGGTCATAAATGTAAAATGCATCAAATCTGTTCTTGAGGTAGTCTCTAAAATCATGTGGAATATATTCAAGTTCATATATTGGTTCTCAAGAACTTTAAAATTTTTCTTCCGATTCAACTTGAACTTTCATATGATCCAGTTGATCATCTGTTCCACAGTTGGTCCCTTGTCTTCTTGTGGCAGGTGATACTGAACTTCTCTTTCATCTTCTACCACACATGTAGTCCACTTGATTCTTGAGGGTTCCATCAGGCCAGGTCCATGTTCACAGTTGCCTTTTATTTTCTAGAAAAAATGTACTTCTAATGAATTAATCAATGATCTTGCAAAATTCTATCATCTGATCTTGAGATGTTTTCTAGAACCATTGCCTTAAGTTAGCATTCAGTGTTTAGTCAACAGAAGAAAATGGCTTAATTCCACAATTTCATCCTGACAGGTTTTAGTGGTTGCTGCATAAATTTAAATAATAGTAGTAATAACTGATCTCCCTTGCAAACTTACGAATATTACCATATCACAGACAACATTGTACTTCAAGATAGATCTTGAAATGCTCTTTTTGAAAATGAATGCAACACCAGTCCTCTTTGGATTTTCATTCCCAGCATAGTAAGCAATAGGATTGTCAGATTCAAAATGGCCAATACCAGTCAATTTTAGCTAACTAATAACGAGGGATATCATTGGCTGATTTCCTATGGATCTTGGCTAAAAGCAGAGAATACCAGAAAGATGTTTATTTGTGCTTTATTGACTACACAAAGGTTTTCAATTGTGTGGATCATGACAAGCTATGGAAAACATTGCAAAGTATGAGTATTCCAGAACACTTAATTGTGCTCATGAGGAATCTGTACATGGACCAAGAGGCAGTTGTTTGAACAGAACGCAGGGGCACTGAATTGTTTAAAATGAAGAAAGGTATGGGACAGGGTTTTATTCTTTCACCATATTTATTCAACCTGTATGCTGAGCAATAATACGAGAAGCTGGGTTCTATGAAGAAAAACGTGGCATCAGGATTGGAGGAAGACTCATTAACAACCTGCGAGATGCAGATGATACAACCTTGCTTGTTGAAAGTGAAGCGAACTTAAAACGTTTACTGATGACGATCAAAGAGCATAGCCTTAGGTATGGATTACAACTCAATGTAAAGAAAATAAAAATCCTCACTACTGGACCAATAAACAACATTCTTATCAATGGAGAAAAGATTGAAGTTGTCAAGGACTTCAGTCTTCTTGGATCAACTATCAACACTCATGGAAGCAACAGTCAAGAGATCAAATGACTTATTGAACTAGGCAAATCTGCTGCACAAGACCTTTTTAAAGTGCTGAAGAGCAAAGATATCAGCTTAAGGACTAAGGTACATCTAATCCAAGCCATGGTATTTTCAATAACTTCATATGCATGCAAGAGCTAGACATTGAATAAGGAAGACCATAGAAGAATTGATGCTTTTGAGTTATGGTGTTGGAAGAGAATATTGAAAGTGCCATGGTCTGCCAAAAGAACAAACAGACCTATGTAGGAAGAAGTGCAGCCAGAGTTCTCCTTGGAGGTGAGGATGGCCAAACTTCATCTCTCATACTTCAGACATATTGACAAGAGGCACCAGTCACTGTGGAAGGATATCATGTTTGGTAAGGTGGAGGGTCCGAGAAAAAGAGGAAGACCCTCACCCCCCCACCCCAGCAAGATGGATTGGCAAAGTAGCAACAGTAATAGGCTTAAGCAAAGCAACAATTGTGAAGATGATGCAATCAGGGCAGTATTTTATTATGTTGTACCTAGGGTCACTAAGAATTAGAGCTAACTCAACGGCACTTAACAAAGTTCAGGTAGACAGGTTTCAGGGGCGCTTCCAGAGTACGACAGATGAGAAAGAAGGAGAGGCGGATCATTTGTGAATAGTGACACACTGAAAAGCTTATGAAAAACAGCGGATTATTTTCAGATACAGTGCAGGAAGATGAGACCCTTAATGAGGAAGGCATTTACAATTTAACGGGGAGCTGCCTTCATAAAGTAGAGTTGACCTTAACGATAAGAATGGGGCAAACCTATTAGAACTTTCATTTGCTGGTGTGACACAAGTCAAAATGAGAAGAAACAGGGTAAGCATCCATTAATACTCAGCATGTGGAATGCACAAACTATGACTCTAGGAAAATTGGAATTTGTCAAAAATAAAAAGGAACTCATAGAACTGGATACCTGGGTATTGTTGTTGTTGCTGTTGTTAGGTGCCATCAAGTCAGTACCAGCTCATAGCGACCCTATGCACAACAGAACAAAACACTGCCCGATCCTGGGCCAACCTCATAAATGTTGCCGTGCTTGAGCCCATTGATGCTGATGCCAATCCTTGTTATTGGAGTACACCTTCTGTTTCATAGACCCTCTGCTTTACCAAGCATGATGTCCTTCGTGATAACCTGGTCCTTCTTGGTAATGTGTCTGAAGTATGAGAGATGAAGCCTTGTCATCTGGTTCTAAAAACCATTCTGGTTGTACTTCTTCCAACACAGATTCATTTGTCCTGGCAGTCCATGTGGCTCTCAATATTTTTCTTCATCACCAAAATTCAAATGCATCAATTCTTCTGTTGTCTTCCTTATTCATTGTCCAAATGTCACATACATATGAGGGTACTGAAAATAATATGGCTTGGGTGAAGCACACCTTAGTCCTCAAACTGACATCTTTGCTCTTAAACACTTTAAAGAGATCTTGTGCAACAGATTTGCCTAACGTAACATGTTGTTTGATTTCTTGACTCCTGCTTCCATGAGTTGATTTTGTATCCAAGCAAAATGAAGTTGTTTATAACAACTTCAAACTTTTCTCAATCTATCATGATGTCTTTAATTGTTCCAGATATGAAGGTTTCTGTTTTATTTTCATTGAGATACAATGAAATGGTATATCCAAATGTTTAAATAAAGGTTCCTGGGAATCCCAGGGATAAAGTGAATAAATTTATGCTCAGCTACTCTAAGGGAAAGGAGCTCTGGTAGCTTAGTGGTAATGAATCAGGTTGCTAACCTCAGGGTCATCAGTTCGAAACTACCAGCTGTTCCATGAGAAAATAATGAGGCTTTCTGCTCCCATACTGAAGGCTGTTGTGCTTGATCTTCACCAGTAAGTCTTTTAAGTCTTGTTTGTTTACAGCAAGCAAGGTTGTGTCATATTTAACATACTGGCTGCATAGCTTGAGCATCACAGCAACACACAAGCCACTCACATGTGAGAACAGGAAAGGATATTTGAAAAACTAAATGGAACCAACACATAAGTGCATATATATCTTTTAATATGACTATCAAAATATATGAGACAGATTACATAAATTTATATTTTGATGATCAGTTTATGTTTTCAAAAAAATAGCCTATCAGACAAAAAATAAAATTTCCATTAATATCTAAATAACCTGAATAACATATATGCATATGTTATTGTTAGGTGTCTTTGAGTAGTCACTTCTGATCTTTTCCCACCCCTGATCCACAGAACGAATACTGCCTGGTGTGCAATATTCTCACAATCATCATAGCCACTGAGCCAATTCATCTTGTTGTGGGAGCAATGATATATACAGCATTTTCTGACCTTTGATTACCTGGTAAGAAATGAAATGGTATATCCAAATGTTTAAATAAAGTTTCCTGGGAATCCCAGGGATATAGTGAATAAATTTATGTTCAGCTACTCTAAGGGAAATGAGCTCTGGTAGCGTAGTGATTATGAATCGGGCTGCTAACCTCAGGGTCATCCGTTCGAAACTATCAGCTGTTCCATGGGAAAAAGATGAGGCTTTCAGCTCCCATAAAGATTTACAGCCTCGGAAACATTATGCAGGGTTGCTATGGGTCAGAACTGACTCTACGACACATAACAACAACAACAGCAACAACTGTAAGGTAATATCAAACAAGAATGACATCTTTGGGTTGTTGATATTTAAAATTTATTAGTATTTTTATTGAAGCATAAGGTGCATCATGGAAAGTGCATGAATTGTATTTGTAGGTATTGATGTATACTTATAATGTTAGCATTCTGTGTTTTCTATACTCATTGCCCTGGTAGAGACTATTACTAACATCCCCCAAAGTCTTCCACATGCTCTAGCCTAATCTTTAACTCCTTTTGAAGGGAGCTTTTGAACTCCTTTAGAAGCACAATTCTGACTTCATCCACCATACAATCCTTTGGACTGTTTTTAAGCTTTAAAAGAGACATAAAGAACGCATGTGCCTACTTCTTTCATTTCTCAGTTTGTGAAGTTTATGCATGATTCGGAATATAGAAGTTGTTGCATTTCACTGTCATATAGTATTCCATTGAATGAATAAACCAAAATAAATTTTCTGTTAATTAAAATTTTGGATATTTCCAATTTGGGCATGTTATCAATAATGTTGAAATTCTTGTACATGTCTTGTGGGCAATATATGTTGGGAATATAGCTAAGAGTCAATTGGAAAGCAAGGCATATTCATGTATCCAAAGTGATATTCTTCTCTTCTAGATAAGGTTCTTACTTGTTTTCTTTGTCTCAGTTGATAGAGCCATATCTAAGTCAGAAAAATAGATCAAAATAGACTGTACCACATCTCTTTAAACATGATCATATTGTCTAATTGACATATGTGCTCTGAATTTGAATTATGTAACCCTGGCATGCCTGGAGCACTAAGTTTTCAGAAGATTGTCTTATAGGAGAAATGATATTAAGAGAGACTTCAGGGACTAACTCTCTAGGAATGTGTGTTCTTTATGAACAAAGCAGCTACCTGAGTAGGTGAACTGGATGATAATAGTGCCCAATATAATGAAAGAAAATGTGATACGAAGAAAGGGACAGTGTAGTAATTCTTGGCATCATAATTGTGGGATTTTTCAGTAATGCCCTAATACACTATGAAACATCTAGAAGATAGGAATCATGTTTTTAGTTATGTTTAGCCCTTAGTCTATGGAAGATATGGCAAGAAGGACTTCAATTAAGCAGTGGGATTTTCAAAAAATATTCCAGTGGAAGGAAGCTGTTAGTAATTCTATAATTTCTACCCGCTTCACATGGAACAAATTGAACTTTATATTCTGTTTGACCAATAGACACAATGTTTTGTGTTGTTTTTTACACCTGAATTCTCATCTAAGTAAGGATGGATTACATCAGAGTTGAAGACATGTGAACTCTGCTTGTGATTTCTGTTCAAATATTAATTCTCAAAATTGATATCAATATCAGGGGAGACAACACAAATATAATCTGATTTAAGTTAAATTACAGCAAATGAGCTGCAAGCACCATGTTTACATATCCAGCACTGAAAATTGCTGTATTTTTCCTAGATTAACCATTTAAGCAAGATAATTGTTTGCCATTCTCTGACATTTAATTATAATGCTATGACAGATATACATAGTTTTAAGGGACAAATTGCTTTATATGTCACTTAAGATTTGTCTGAACACATTTAAGCCAGAGAAAAGATTGCTGGGAAAAATGCAGAGGTGGCTCCCAAGAGCTCTTGATTACCTTCTGTATCAAGACAATTTTTAAAAAATTGGTTGTACTATCACAGCATAATTTCAAGGTGACCACCTGTCAAAGAATTGCTGAGGAAAAACTAGGCAAAATGTCTTCCTGTCCTATTTGTGCATTTATTTTTCTCAACATTTCTGATTTTCCAGAAGGTATTATAAGCTAAAATTTTAATGAGATTGTAATAGTTAGCAATGAGTAAATAACATGAATTCTCAGTTGATGTAAATTTCATGCCAGTTTTGAATTATGAAGGTAAATGGTATCATGGAGACTGGAAGCACATTTATTAGCAGATGTTCAGTCATGCAGGAAAGATGTACATGAATAGCAAAGCTTTACCTATTTGTATTGAGAATGCTCAATTTTCTCTTTTCCCAGGAAGTGCATTGTACTTTGGACTGAGTTGAGTCATAATTAAGCTGTACTAAGAAAACATTCAAGTGACAATGATTTGCAAATGACCAAATTATTGTGGGCTTAGCTTAGGGCTTTACCAGCTGGAGTGATTTCTCTATTATACCATATGTCTGTTAATAAATTTGATTCAAATGTAAAACAATTACAGATATTTTGGAGATTGGGCAGAACAATTAAAAACAGATAGGGATGTTCTGTGACATAGTCTTAAAATAAATGAAGAAACTAAAATGATTAAGCTAAATGCTACTTGGCTAATGATTACAAGATGTGATAAAGCAGTTAGTCTATTTTGAATCTAATTATCTCAGATATAAGTGTTGACCCATCATACAGAATGGCTTAGTAGAAGGGAACTGAAAACACTCAAGGGCTGTATGGGCTTCATTGAAATTCCCTTGTCATATTCCTGAGTTGACTTCATAAAAATCTCAAAGAAAGTAGAGGA
The DNA here is from genome assembly GCF_000296735.1 of Chrysochloris asiatica. Classification (NCBI taxonomy): domain Eukaryota; kingdom Metazoa; phylum Chordata; class Mammalia; order Afrosoricida; family Chrysochloridae; genus Chrysochloris; species Chrysochloris asiatica. Next base: position 2,388,540 of record NW_006408703.1, read on the forward strand.
GAATAATCATTAGCAAAGTGGGAACATTAAATGAATAATTTGAACAAGCCATTTTTTTTTTCTTTTTCATGTTCTTGGTAAATATAAAAGTGAATGAAGAGCATATTAAGGCTATTATTTCCATTGTTATTGCTGTGGTTTTTGGCTGCACCGATGACAGGCCTTGACTCATGGTTAGCTCATGTGCAATGCTACAAAAAGCTATTTAGAGCTACACCATTCCCATGATAGGTTGTGGATCATACTTTTGTGAAACATATGGTTTCCACTGTTGATTTTCATAAATGAATCACCTGACCTTTCTTCCTTAGTGTTCCAGTAGGGACTAGCATTTAGAAGCTATTTATTACCCTTCCCTTCTCCTTACATGTGCTCTTTGATCTTTACAATCTATTTATCTGCAATGTCCCACTGTCTCTGATCACATATTTACAGTTTAAATTATCTGAAAGTTTGCTACCTCTCTATGCCATCTTTATAAATTAATCTTACTAGAAAGGGTGATACATAAACTACTGACCACTTCCATTCTCATATCTTACACTTGCCTGACAGCTGTATTAACAAAACTGTAAATTCAGTAAAGATGATATTAATAAATAAAAGTCAGTACATGTCAGAAATGGTAAAGTGTAGATAACTGATAGACAATTACAAATGGAGAAGTGCTTTGAAGAAGACATAAAACACTGACTGGTTCAATATTTTTGCACTTCTCAACATTTGTTTGATCACTTCAAAAATTGTGGTTCAAGAAAATGATTGAATCATGTATTCCGTGTTTCTTTATATCTTCTTTCTCACAAACTGATTTGCTCCATTCCCATATCTTCTTACATTATAATTCTTATTTCCTCTTTGTAGAAAACAAAGCATATTTTTTGGAAGGAGAAATCATTCCAGAAATGCTGGTGTTTTTGGAGGAGTGAATAAATACCTGAAAGCTGGAACAGTTCATAGGTATTAAAATCCACAATGACTTTTATTTTAAAACCCCACAGTATATGTTGTTGTTGCTGTTCTATGTCTTGGAGTTGACTCCAACTTATACTGACCCTATATACAAAAGAATATGAAAAGAACCATGGACTAACTACCAGAACAACAAACCAATCTGTGTTGAAAGTAGTATAGTCAAAATATTCCTTAGCAGCCAGTATGGCAAGACTTTGCCTCTCAGATTTCAGGCATGCTATCAGGTAGGACCAGTTCCTGGACAAGGACAGCATGCTTAGTAAAGTGGTCATGGTGTTGGTTATGTGCTGTGGAGTTGGTTCCAACTCATAGCAACCCTGTAAAGAATTTCTGAGGCTATAATTTTTTAAGTGAGCAGAAAGCCTCATGTTTCTTGTGCACAACCACTGGTAGTTTCAAACTGCTGATCATGAGATTAGCTGCCCATTTCGTAACTACTATGCTACCAGAGTTATCTAGTAAAGTGGAGGTTCAGCAAAAAGAGAAAGACCCTCCCATTGAGATGGTTTGGCACAGTGGCCTCAAGCAATGGTCTCAAGTGTAACAATTGTAAGGATGGTGCAGAACTGGGCAGTGTTTCCTTCTGTTCAGGGAGTCATTATGAGCTGGAGCTGACTCAATGGCACTTAGCAACAATGACAATAATCACCAAGGAACAAAACACTGCTCAGTTCTGCATCATCCTCACAACTGTCATGTTTGAGTTCATTATTGCTGCCACTGTGTTGATTCATCTCATGGAGTCTTCCTCTATTTTGCTGACCCTCTACATCACCAAGCATGATGTTCTTTTCCAGGGACTGGTCATTCTTGACAACATATCCAAAGCAGGAGTGATGAAGTCTTACAAGAGGCATTATGGCTATACTTCTTTCATGATGGATTTTTTTTTTTTTTTTTTTTTTTTTTCTGGCAGTCTTGGGGTAGTGTTGTAGGATAATGTACTGAACCACAAAATTGGTTTGAACTGAGGCTGGCAGTTCAAACCCACCAGACATTCCTCAGAAACCCTATAACAAGGTCACTGTGAATTTGACTCTACCGCCTTAACAACAATGAAACTTTCAGTTTTCTTTGCCAACATCACAATTCAAATGCATTGATTAATACAGGGTCTTCCTTAACCATGACCCAACGTTCACATGTTGTTGTTAAGTGCCGTTGAGTTGGTTCCAACCAATAGCAGCCCTGTATAGGGTTTCTGAGGAGCAGCTGGTGAGCTTGAACCACCAACCTTGCAGTTCAAACAACTTTGCAGTCTGGCACATTAACCTACAATGCCACACCAGGACTCTATAACCTTCACATACATATGTTGTTGTTGTTGTTGTTATGTGCCGTGGAGTCAGTTCCGACTCATAGCGACTCTGTACAGGGTTTCCGAGGCTGAAAATCTTTACGGGAGCAGAAAGTCTCCTCTTTCTCCTGCGGAACAGCTGGCAGTTTCGAACTGCTGACCTTGAGGTTTGCAGCCCGATTCGTAACCACTATGCTACCAGAGCTATGAGGAAATTGAAAATACCATCTTTGGGTCAGCGGCACTTTAGTCCTCAAACTAGCATCTTTGCTCTTTAACAAAGAGGTATTTAAATAGGTCTTTGTTTGGGGGGGGGGCGGTGGGGCGGAGGTGGGGAGCTAAAAGTGCATGAAGTTACTGACTTACAAGTTTTCAAGAAGGAGTTTAGTTTCAGAGTGTGCTTAGGAAGGTAGAATCCCCACTGAATAGCTTTCATCTTGTTTAGACAGGTCTGGTGAAAGGCAGATGGGGATAAGATTCTTATGATTCAGTAGTGACTAATCGCAATTGCCACAACTGTAAAGGTAGAAGTTTTGTAACATAAAGAAGGGAGTAGTTAATCTTACATTCCAGGAACAGAGGACCTTAGAGCTATCAAGGGTGAAAAGCATGAGAGAGATGTGGAACTTTATCCAAAGAAGCAGAAACACCAAAGATTGAGACAGAGATGGGGACATGGAGAGAGAGAGAGCAGCTGAGGACTGTAGACTCATGGAAAGAGAAAGACTGTCTGTTGGTGGCCAGGAGGTAGGCTTAAAGAATGTGCCCTGTTTGTTTAAATGATTATATTTTCCTGAGTATTTTAGTGTATATTTCCTCCCCCTCTCCTCCCCCCAAAATGTAGAGGGAATAGAAGCAAATACTGTTGAATGATGGTGAACAGATGGGATTGTAATCATTGCAATGAAACAATGAGTATAAAACCGATGTTTGCCCATGTAAACTATCACTCAATTTACAATAAAAACTTAAAAAAAAAAAAGTCTTTTGCAGCAGATTTGCCCAATGCAATATGTCATTTGATCTCTTAACTACTATTTCTATGAATGTCGATTGTGGATCCAAGCAAAATGAAATCCTTGGCAACTTCAATATTTTTTCCATTTGTTGTTGTTCTTAAGTGCCTTTGAGTCAGTTCCAACTCCTGTATAGACTTTCTGAGGAGCAACTGGTGAGATTGAACTGAAACCCTGTGGTTCAGATTCCAGTGCTGATCCTACAGTGCCACATCAGGAATCCAGTTATCATGATGTTATTTACTAGTTCTGTTGTGAGTATTTTTGTTTTCTTACACTGAGGTGCAATGTATAATGAAGTTTATAGACTTTGATCTCCATCACAAAGGATTTCAAGTCCTCTGCCATTCCTGTAAGCCAGGTTGAATCATCTGCTTATCACAGGGTGTTAAGGAGACCTCCTCCAATCCTGATGCTATGTTCTTCATATAATCCAGCTTCTTTGATTATTTGCTCAGCATACAGATTGAATAAATATGGTGAAAGGCTATAACCCTAGCACAGACATTTCCTGATGTTAAACCATTCAGTATCCTCTTGCTCCATTCTAACAATGACCTCTTGTGCTGTACAGGTTACATTAGCATAAGTAAGTGTTCTGGAACACCCATTCTCCATATTGCTACCCATAGTTTGTTATGATCCATACAGTCAAATGTCTTTGCATAGTCAATAAAGCAGTAAACATATAGTTGATAGTCTCTGATTTCAGCCACGATCCACTGGACATCAACGATGATATCAATAGTTCCACATTCTCTTTTGAATCTGGCTTTGAGTTTCTGACAGCTCCCTGTCATGGTACTGCTATAACTGTTTTAGAATTGACTTCAAAATTTTACTTGTGTGTGATATTACAGTTATTGGGCAAGTATTTCCACATTCCACTGAGTCAGCCTTTTTCTGGTTTGGGTACAAATATGGATTTCTTCCAATTGTTTGTCCAGGTAGTTGTTTAACAAAATTTTTGGCATGTATGAGTGAGTCTCCAGTGCTGCATCAGTTGTTGAAACATTTCAATATGTATTCTGCTAAGTCCTGGACCTTGGTTTTCATCAATGCCTTCAGTGTAGCTTGGACTTCTTCCTTCAATACCTTCATTTATTGATCATATAGGCTAACTCTTCAAATGGTTGAACATCGACCATTTCATTTTTGTGCAGTGACTTTGCATATTCCTTCCTTCTTCTTTTGATCTTTCCTGCATAATCAAGATTTTGCTGATAAAATCCTTCAATATTTTAAGTTGATGCTTGAGTTGCTTTTCAGTTCTTTCAGCTTGAGAAATGCTGAATGTATTCTTCTCTTTTGGTTTTGAAATGCTACATCTTTACACATTTCAATACTTTTTGTCTTCTCAAGCTTCCCTTTGAAATCTTCTGTACAACTCTTTTATTTCATCATTTTTTCCAACTGCTTTAGCTTCTCTGCATTCAAGAACAAGTTTTAGAGTCTCCTATGACATCTGGTAGCGTAGTGGTTACGAATCGGGCTGCGAACCTTAAGGTCAGCGGTTCAAAACTACCAGCCGCTCCGCGGGAGAAAGATGAGGCTTTCTACTCCCGTAAAGATTTACACCCTCGGAAACCCTGTAAAGGGTCGCTATGGGTCGGAACCGACTCGACGGTATTTAACAACAACAACAACATGACATCTATTTTGGTCTTTTCTTTCTTTTTCATGTTTTTCGGTGTTGTTTTTTGTTTGTTTGTTTTTTTCCTTTTACTTTTTTGTATGATGTTTTTGTTACTGTTTTTTAACCACTACATTTTTAAAATGATTGATAGAAGGAATAAGTATGCAACTCGATTAGGAAAGTAAATGAACAGAATATGCAGAAAAGATTAGGGAATTGGTCATGGAGTAGAAAGCCATATGAACACATGTATAGAGACTGACTCTCACAAGTGTAGGATGGAGTAGGAAAGCATCTTTAAAATAATTAAAAGGAGTTTTTGTTGTTGCTGTTTTGTCTCCTAAAACAACATCACTGTTCAATAAAAATAGGTGCACCTGAATTGGCTCTGCAATACCAACTGAATAAGCACACACTAATATGAGCTGGAATGGACACCACAGTACACCACTACCACCATAATGTTGTTTCCCTTGGTTGGTGGTTCAAACTCACCAGCCACTCCTCAAAAACCCTATACAAGGTCACTATGATTTGGAACTGACTTGAAGGCAAGTAAAAAGAATAACAACATAATGTTGTTTCCTAAATGGATGTATGAAATTGAATAAAGTTACATTTCATGATTTAGAGACTATAACTAAATTGCCATATGACAAACAAAAGGGGAAATTTCATGTATATTTGAGTTGGCTCCTCACAGTGTAGAACTGAAGTACACACACACACACACACACACACACACACA